>NW_027551974.1:300000-486401 GCF_045843805.1 Urocitellus parryii | reverse complement strand
TTCTGTGTTGAAAATAGACTGGGGGATAGGGTATAGCTCAGAGGTGGTGCTGTTGCCTAGCATGTGCAAGGCCCTGGGTCAATCCTCAATACTACCAGGAATAAAAGCCTGGGAATGGCAAGAACAGAAACTGAGAGATTGATTGGAAGCTATTGCAGGAATCTTAGGGGGGAGAAGGATCAGGTTTAGGCCAAGATGGTAACAGTGGAGGCCATCAGATTCTAGATATTTTTTGAAGGTAGAACCAACAGGATTTTCTGATATATGGAATGAAGGGAGGAAGGGAAAATGATTGCAGTGTGTTTGTAGATAGAGATTCCAGCAGACGGAGCAGGAGTTAAAGATAAGTTCACATATTTTGAGATAGTCAAGTGAAGATATTGAATAGGAAGTTAGTGAATGAATCTGGAATTAAAGAGATCTAAATCAATGAAAGTTTGGGTATTGTTAGTAGATACCCAAATTTTGGCATAAAAAGATAGGGAGAGGCTGAGAACATTGCTAAGTGGTAGAGTGCCTATTTAGCAGACATGAAATCCTGGGTTTAATCCCCAGCACCATCAAAGCAAAACAAACCAGATGAACCCCCAAAAACAATTAGGGAGAAAAAGATAGACTGGTTCTAGTGTTTAAGAAGCAATGTAGGAAATCTAAGAGAGCCTAGCATGTTGGAAGCCAGTTCAAAAAAGGGTATCAAGGTTGAAGGAGTATTTAAGTTGTGTTATTCATTCTTGAATTTTTTTCTTGATTTCTTACCTTTTCCCTAAAATAGGAAGTGAGATTAGTCATTGGCTAAGAAAGAGGTGCCTGTTGAGGTAAGAGTGTTGAAAGTTTACAAAATTGGAATGTTTGGAAGACAGAGGCTTATCTAGCATAATATAAAATTAATTTTGGCCCTTTGAGGAGTGTTTATTTTGGATAGGTATAAAAATGGTAACGCTTATTTGAATTTCCTTTTTTAATAATGTCTTTTCTTCTTTGTAGAAAATTTGCTGGAAATCATATTGTTCAAACACAGTTGATGAATGACTTGTTGTTAGGCATTAGAGCTTCAATGATGTTAATACAGAAAGCACAGACTTTCCAGGGGAATCTCTGGAAGGCTTCCAGTTCTCCCATATGGCAAAGTATGTGTGACTTGCTGAATATTTTCACCAAGTTCTTAAGTGATGGTAAGTGTAACAGCAAACAAATTATGGTTCTAATTGAGTGTCAGACCATTCTTCCTAAAAATGGTCTGCAATACATTTTACTGAGATGTGGAACTTCTTTTCCACCTTCTCAAAGTGGGAGAAAAGTCCTGGATTACATGTTTTTAATGACTTTTTCTATCAAATGTACCAATTTTCTATCAAATGTACCAATTCAGCAAGGGTTAATGTTGAAGGACTTTTATAAGTGTGTGTGTATTGTATACAAAGACGAAAACCTAACAATCTTAGTGTTGAAAAACTACAGACTTTAAATAGCAAAAGAAAATTCTTTATAGAAGAAATTTCCAAATTTTGAGGGAAATTTATAAAGATGAGAACAACACTTACATTTCTCTTTAGCAGCAAGAGCTATTTTCAGATGGTGACAGTTGTTGTTGATTGTGGGCCTCATCAGTACTCCTTCATGTATCTTACATGTTACTTCTGTCCATAGGAACTATGCTACTAGGATACCAAATAGATGAGAGGAAATTTCTATTTATTTGTTTATGGTGCTGGGGATTGAACCTAGGTCCTCATGCATGCTTGGTTACTGTTCTACCACTGAGCTACATCCCCAGCCCTGTAAATTTCTCTTTATAAAAGTCCTTTAACAGCTGGGACTGGTGGTGCAGGTCTGTAATTCCAGCTGCTCAAGAGGCTGAGTCAGCAGGATTGCAAGTTCAAGGCCAGACTAGGCAACTTATCAAGACCCTATTTCAAGAAATAACAAAAGGCTAGGGATGTAGCACAGAGGCAGAATGCTCCTGGGTTGAATTCCCATTTTTTTAAAAAAGATTCATCTTATAAATTAAAAAAAAGAAATGAAGTGATTGAATATCATCAGTTTGAAACTCCCAGTGATTTGATGTAGGCATTATTAAGCATCAACAATTGCTAACATTACAGAAACCAAAAACCAGGGTGTAATAGGCTATTAAGGAAAGAAGCTATTTTCCAGGATTTTAAAGCTTCATGTTGATATACAGTGTTTAGCAGCAAGTAATAGAAACTGAACTTAAGAAACTTAAGCAAATGTGCCTCCTCTTTCTTCCCTTACAACAAGAAGTTCAGTAGCAAGTGATCCAGAACTGTGCTAGGCACAGTAGGACGCAAATGTTTTCTATCTTCCTTCTCTGGCATGTTGGCTTTCACCCATGTTGTTTGTTGCCTCATGTTTGCTGTGACTGCTGTAGCTCCAGACATCATGTCTGTGTTCAAGGCAGGAAGAAAGAGAGCCCCTACATCTGTACTTTTAATTAGGAAAAACAAAGATAGCTGAAGAACTTCTGCTTGTATCCTATTAGTCTGAGCCCTCTCATCTGGCTGCATTTAGTTGTAAACAAAAAAAATTGGGTAAGTGAGTATCCTGCCTTTGGCTGGACATGTTAGATTTGCTATCAACAATAAAGGACAGAATGAATGTTTAGTAGATAATTTGTAGTGTCTCTCATACTTCTTACCCTGGGTTGAATAATCACCATATTGTTAGAAGTTAATAAAGATAAAATAGCAAGAAGATATCCAGTTAAAATTGTTTGGTTGCTTAGGGTACAATACCAGTCATAGTAAAGTTTGTGATAAGCGTGGATATAGATATTTTTGCACAAGCCCTGAAATTTCTTTGAGAAAAAGTGTATGCATGTGGGTTGGGATTCAGAGGCATTGGTGGATGGGAGGGGACAGGTCGTACCGCTATGAGGCATGCTGGGAGCCTGTAGGTGGAGAGAAAGAGTGGATGTTCTAGAGAGAAAGGAATCAACATTTATTGAGTATATAAAGCCTCTTCATTTATCTTTTTAAACCTTATGAAAATGTGTCAGAGGTTATATTTTCCAATTTTACAGAAGAGAAGGCTGAGTTCCTGGGATGTTCAACAACTTGTCTAAGACTTACTCATCTAAGAAGTGGTCAAGCTAGAAGCTTTACCCAGGATTGACATTACAGTGTTTCCTTTTTTCATGGCACTGGAAATTCTGTCATTTAATACATGTTGCCTTTTCTTTTGCCAAATAGATGACCTATTACAGACTATTCAGAGTACATCAGGATTAGCTGTTATTCTTTTTATTAAGACAATGTTTCATCCATCTGAAAAGACTCCTGAATTGGTAAGTGCATCCTTTCCTTTTTAGAATTAATTGTATTCTATTGAGAGAGTGGGACAGTGGCTCAGTGGTGGAGCACTTGCTTCGAATGCACTAGACTCTCTTACCTTTTCAATTCCCAACACTGCCAAAATTAAAAAAAAGAGAAGAATTTGACTTTACTGAGAATTAGAATTTTTTTTTGCAGTGCTGGTAATTGAACTCAGGGCCTGTGTATGCTAAGCAAATGCTCTGCTAATGATCTATATTCCTAGCCCCAAAACAAAACTTAGTTTCTTTTTTTATGGTATTAATGATTGACCCTAAGGGTGCCTTTGTGCTGAGCTATAGCCCCAGCTCTTTTTTATTTTGAGTCAGGATCTTGCTAAGTTGTGGAAGCTGGCCTTAAATTTGTGATCCTTCTGCCACAGCTTCCCAGGTTTTGAAATTATTGGCATGTGCTACTGCCTTTGGCTTCCCAATATTTTCTTATTTATACAGTATTTATTTGTTTTTCTTCTGTCATACCCTGAGCCAACCACTTTCCCAGAGTGCCTTTGGAGATATAGGAAAAGGAACATATAGGGCAGATAGGAAGAAAGCAAGGTGGAGACTGCTCTTTCACATAGCAAAGAGCATGAGAAAGGCCACTATCTGGCAAAAGAGCCCTATGGCCCCTGAAAGGGCAAAGCCCAGAATGGGGTAGGAGAAAAGCTTTAGAGAAGGGTTTCTCAGATGTCATCGTCTCTGGTCTGTTCAGCATCACTGCAGATAGTGGTTGGCTCAGCAGCTAAGAGATGCTCCTGACCAAGGAGTAGGTGGAGAGGATTTTGGAACAGGCATACATTTTCATGGGGTCAGGAGACATGGCAAGAGAGTTACTGCCAGTACAGAGAAGACCTTCCTAAACATATTTTTAAGGTGAAATAAAAAATGCCATGTGTTGTGGCACATGCCTGTTATACCAGGGACTTGGGAAGCTGAGATAAGAGGATTGCAAATTTGATGCCAGCCTTTGCAACTTATGAGATCCTCAGCAAATTATCGAGACCCTTTCTCAAAATAAACATAAAGGGCTGGGGTTGTGGCTCAGTGGCAGAGCACTTGCCTAGCATGTGTGAGGCACTGGGTTTGATTCTCAGCACTATATAAAAATAAATAAACAAAATAAAGTCATTGTGTCTATCTACCACAATGACTTTAGGATTGTGGTAGATAGAAAGAGAGCCCACTACATCTGTACCTTTAATTAGGAAAAACAAAGATAGATGAAGAACTTTTGCTTGTATCTGAGCGCTCTCATCTGGCTGCATTTAGTTGTAAAAAAAATTGGGGAAGTGAGTATCCTGCCTTTGTCTGGACATGTTAGATTTGCTATCAACAATAAAGGACAGAATGAATGTTTAGTAGATAATTTGTAGTGTCTCTCATACTTCTTACCCTGGGTTGAATAATCACCATATAATTAGAAGTTAAAATTATTTTTAAAAAATAAAGAAAACAAAAACATAAAGAGAACTGGGCATGTACCTCAATGTAAAAGCGCCCCTGAGTTAAATCACCTGTACCAAAATAAAAAATAGAGTGAAATAAAAAATTCTTTTGCATAGACCATCTTTCTGATGACTTTTTTGTTTTATAATAAGATAACTTGAAAAATTCATCTGTACTAAAAAAGTAACAATTCTTATAAGTCTATTTTACAATCATCAACATTTTTGGAATATAACCTTTTAATTTCTTTGGTGCTGTTTGTTCAGTTCTATATCTCCTCAGTATCATAAAAAATACTCATAATACCAAAATTATGCAGAAAATTAATGTTTAGATACATACACAGTACAACCTTATGATAAATAAATATTCTTTTTACTAGAAATAACTCTAAGTCATGAACTTTAGGTAGGAATCATACTACAATAAGTTGTTAAGTGAGTTTGATCCATTTGGAAAAGAGTGTGTGTGTGTGTGTGTGTGCATAAATATATTTGTGCACATGCACGCACACACACACACACACACATATTTTTATTGTGTTATGCTGGAGACTAACCTAGGGTCTTTTGACTTCTAATCATAGGATCTACCACTGGGCTACATCCCCTGCACCTATATGGAAAGCATAATAATTTAGACCACAGTACTTACATTTACTGCTTGCAGTTCTTTTTCTTGCTGTATCTAGAAACTCATTTTGTTGTTTTACTTAACTTTTTGCTATATTTATTATGTGTGCAAAAAACAATATACACACATATACACATATACATATTCTATGAGATCACATAGGAATTATCATTAGATAAAATTGAATTTTTTTTTCTCACATCACCTCTCAAAGTGTTAAACTCATCACCTGCAGGTGGTGGTGATGTAGTGTGCTATACCAGTACATTCAAATCAGTAAAATGATTCATATGCCTAGTTTTAATATTTTTCCTTTTAATACTAATATAATTTAATGTCTATGGATATTTTAGGTTTAGTTACTTTTCCAGGGATATTTCAGGAGAAAGCATTTTTTGATTTGTATTTTGAAGTGTCTCTTGGAAAGTTTTAAACCTTTATATATATTAGTTTTTTTTTTTCTTCCAGATTAGCAGTTTGCTTCTCCGTTCAGTAGACTGTACCAGCATCCCTGAGTGGTTAATGAACAGCTGCAGGAGCCTCTGTTGTGCTGATATTTCTGTGTCAGCTCTCTTATTCCTGTGTCAGGGGACACTTGCCATGTTGGACTGGCAGGATGGGAGCATGGGACTGAGTGGAGAGGCCCTGCTTTTGGACACTGTGCATGTTTTGTTCACCTTGAGTTAACAGTGAGTTTTCATGCTGCTGTTTCATATTTTTTTTTTGCTTATAAGACATTTAAAAGTTGCAACTGTACCAGTATACTTAGTAATTACATGAAAAGTGCTCAGGATAAATTCTAAATTAAAAGTAGAATATATGTAGGGAATGAAATGGACGTGAAAGTGAAGGGAAAGATTTATAGGGAGTATTGGTACCAGTTAACCTGTAATTAATTTCTAAAATTAATTTTAACATTCAGTTTCTCTGTTACCATTTTTGGTGGGGGGGAGTGATGATAGTACTGGATATTTAGCCCAGTCACTCCACCACTGACCTACATACCCAGTCCTTTTTATTTTTATTTTGAGACAGTGTCTTGCTAAGTTGCTGAGGCTGGTCTTGAACTTGTGATCCTCCTGCATTAGACCCCCAAGTTGGTGGAATTATACATGTGTGCCACCATGCCTGGCTATGCTCTCATTTTCTAAAAACTATAAAAAATTGGGACTGTGAGACTGTTGCTCAGTGGTAGAGCACTTATCATGTGTGGGTTTAATTTCCAGCACTAAAATGCCTATAAAAAACAAAAAACTAAAAATTTTTATATGTACAGTGCTAGAGAATTGATGAAGAATTTCAGCATGGATAATCTAATGTGACTTTCATATGTTTGATAGAAAGAATAAGAAATCTAATTTGTTGATTGGTTAAAGTAAAGCTTAGAAGAGTAAATGCTTTCTTAAGTATGTTGCTAATAAGAAACCCAAGCCAACAACTGTATAAGGTCTTCTGACTTCACAGTGATACACTCTGTGTTTTTCTTTCATGTGTGTTTTTGCCATAATGGCTGAAAGTGCTCATGTGCTTAAAATGTCAAAACTATAGATATGGCTTGATAATAATGAGCATGTGGATAGCAGAAGAAAATGATCATGTTTTAAAATAACTGCTTACATAGCTATAATCTACATATTATATAAGTCACACATTTAAAGTGTGTGACTTTTAGTATATTTAGATTTGTGCAACCATCAGTGCAGCCAACTTTAGAATATTTTTATTGCCCTAAACCCCATTTACCTTAACTTTCCCAGCCTGAGGCCCTTATATTTTAAAAGACTTTTGAAACTGTCATCGCTATGAAGATAGCCAGTGATTCATTCACCTCCAGTAGTTTCCAATAATTCATTTTGGATTATTTTTTATAAGTTGAAAAGATTCATACACAAATTTGAGATCTGTTTTGGCTTTGTAACTTTTTTAAATTGTAAATTTAATAATAACTATTTTTTCTGTTTATTCTTTATATTTAAAATTTTAAATGGTTAAATGCTTATAAAATGAAATGACTTTTATGTGCCATTTTACAATAATATGGTTTATGTTTCATTTTTCTTCAGGATAAAGGAATCAACACTGGAAATGTTTCTATCTAGAAACTTTGCATCTTGGACAAATTCAGCCATACATATCCTTGAATCAAGTTCCCCAAGCCTGAAGGACCATCTGAATGGGAATTCAAGCATAGTTGGGAGACTTTTGGAATATGTCTATACACACTGGGAACATCCGTTGGGTGCTCTAAGACACCAAACCAAAATCATATTCAGAAATCTTCTCCAAATACACCAACTAACTTTGGAAGGGGCAGACTCAGTCACTGATCCTTTCTTTTTGGAATTCACTAAGAGTGTTCTGCTATTGGAATGGCATATTAAAGGAAAGTACATATGCCTGGGGTGTTTGGTAGAGTGCATAGGAATTAACATATTTTGGCAATAGACAAAACTATTCCATCTCAAATCTTAGAGGTCATTGGGGACCAATCATTGGTACCTTATGCATGTGACCTCTTGGAAACAATGTTTAAAAATCATAGAAGTCATTTGAAATCCCATACTGTTGACAGCACTTGAATTGGCCAATGGCATGAGACTTGGGTTTCTCCTCTCCTTTCTATATTATGTGAAGGAAGCCTGGATCAAAAATCTTATGTGATTGATTATTATTTGCCAAAATTATTGAATTACAGCCCTGAAAGCTTAAAGTACATGGAAAAGATTCTTCAGACTTCTATTGATGCCAAAACTGGTGTCCATCTACAGCTAGGGAAAAAATTAAAAAAAAAAAAAACAATTCCCTATTTCTCCCTGCCCTCAGCCACAGACACTCACCATTCTACCTTCCATGCCTTGGAGCTGGACTACTCTTGAATATCTTGTGTAAATGAAGTCATAGAGTGTCCTTTTGTGACTGTCTTACTTAATATTACATAATATTCTCAGAGTTCATCTGTATTGTACCATGTGTTAGGATTTTCTTCCTTTTTCAGGATGAATAATATTCCTTTGAATGTATGTGCCACGTTTTGTTCATCTGTCATGGGACATTTGGGTTGCTTCTACATTTTGACTCTCGTGAACATTGCTGCTATGAACATTGGTGTACAGCTATCTCTCAAGACCCCGTTTTCAGTTCTTTTGGATATATTCCCCAAAACTGTACTGCTAAATCATGTGGTAATCCTGTTTAAAATGTTTTTAGGAATCATCATACTGTTGTCCATAGAAACGTAGGGAATCTTAATTTCCTGTTTTACTTAGATGGTAACTTCACTGAAATCCTGGTGGTTTGCTTCTTGGCCTCCAATTCTTCCAATATTAGGAAGTATTATATATAAACTTTTGCTTTCCCAGTTGTCCTCTGGTACTGTGTTGTGGATTCCAACCCCTCTCTGCCCTACCTTCATATCTCAATCCTATTGAAACAATCAAACCTCCTACATTTTCCACTTAAATTGTTTGAAGAGCTGGAGAAGTAGTTGGAGATTGGAGATTCAGTGGTCACAAAAGGAAATTACTAATAATGTGAATGTAATTTTAGGTCCTCTCTTGTCTGTGACTTTTTCCTAATAAAATTCCATGACCTTTAGGTAGTGAACTTTCCGTCTTCACTCACCTTCCTCAGAACTTTCACTAACTGAAACCCCTGAGGTTTTGTGTTCAACTTGTTGGACAGTAAATTTTGCTTGCTGGTATTTTTTTACTTCTTAAGTGAAATTAATCTCATTTCGCATTTATTGGGGTTGCATAGAACATATTTAATTAGTTCAGTCTGCACTAAATTAAGAAATAAAAGGGAGAAAAGGATTAGCAGTTTAAATATCCCCTTCTCTCTCAGTAAGTATGTGCCCTGGAGTTAACCGGAGATGGAGATTAGGACTATACTATCTCTTTAGTGTTTCTGGCTGTCCTGAATATGATTAAGTGCAGATTTTAACTGTATATAATATTTACCTTGGTCACTGGCTGTAGACCCTCCTTTCCATGTAGGATGTATGCTGTTTCCTTAAATAAATCATAAATTCATAAGATTATCTTCCTTGCACCTCCAGGTCAGGAGGCAAATGTAATCTAACTCTACCCCTGGCCCAGCCACAAACCTGGCCCTCCACTGATCTTCTGGTCCTCAGTAAATAGCACTACCATTCACCCAGCCTCTCAAGAGGAAATCTGGGGATCACGTTTTGATCTCTCCCTTTTCTCTAGCATGGTTTCTCATTTACAAGTATCTGTACTTCTCTCCTCTCAACCTCCACACTGCTGTTCTTTTCCAATGCTCACTTTTTCCTCAGACAGTTGCATTTGCCTTGAATCTGACCCCCCTGCTTGTTCTTTCTCCCTTCAAACCTATTTTCTATATAGAACAGAAGGGCCTTTTTAAAACAGGTGAGGTTAACTTAATTCCCTGCATAAAATCCTTTTGTCATTTATCATCACACTTAAAATCATCTTTCTTACAATAGTTTATAAGCACCAAAAAGACCTGATCCAGCCCATGTCTCCAGTCTCACCCCTTTCTGCATTCTTCCTTTTATTCAACCCTAATCCCATAGGCCTTTCTCTAATCCCCAGGCCTTTTAATGCTCCTGGGCCTCAATACTTGTTCTTCATTCTGCTTAGAAGGCATGCAAGCAAATGTCAACAGATACTTGCAGAGTGAATGAGTGCTTCATAAGGACAGAAACTGTACTAAATGCCACCTTCCCAAAGTGGCTGTGATGTGTGGGTGCATACAGGCTAGAGTGCTTAGTGCAATGGTTCTCAATCCTACAATACACAGAACAACACCCACAGCAAAGCATCATCCAGCCCCAAATGTGAGTACTGCTGAGTATGTAAACTTTGCTTAGGCTAATAGAGTTGAGCTCAGAGAAGTCAGGGTTTTTATTCTTGTGGGGTTTTTTGGTACTGAGAATTGAACCTAGGATCTTGTGTATGTTAAGTAAGTACTCTACTACTGAGCTACATCCCCAACCCAAGAAGTCAGTTTAGTAGCTCTGCTGGGCCTTCAAGTCTATTGTATTACATTAAAAGCTTACTTGACTATGAGGAAAAGGTATCCTCCTGATGAAAACCAACCTCCCTCAACCTCAGAGATGCTTCTCTCTAGAAGGGTAAACATACCTAGTCCACAAATTTATGAACCAAGACTCCCTTGTTGGTGGGCACCTTGCTCATTTCCTCATAATGCTCAGCTGCTGTACATTTCTTTTCCCAATGATAAAGTAACTCACTGACCACTGAAGTTGAAGGCATCCCTCGGGATCAGGTTAGAAATTTCTCTCTTTCCCTCCTACCACTTCAGAGGTTTCTTGAGTGAACAACTTTTTCATGATAACCAGGATTATTCCTTTTGTGGAGACATGGTTCATGCATACATATTCATACACCTTAGAAATAACACTATAATGTGTAATCATAAGCCTAAATTCATTTTATAAATATCCAGCTATCCATTCTTTGAGACTAATATACATAGGAAAGACACTTGGCTTCCTTTGAATAAAGCAAAGGCAAACTGGACAGATTCACCCAGAAAATGACCTAAGTGGAAGCTGAAGCATTTGTTAAAGTGTTACCTGATTTGGGTCACTTGGGAAATACTTAGGAAAACAAGAATGTGCTTACATTACTTCACCTATTTTAAAAGAGTGTGCCTCTCAAAGCAACACAAAGGAGCTCAAAACTCTACCTCTGAAGATGGGAATTTATAGAACATGTGCAGTTGGGAGACTATCAAGGATAAACCTCTAGAGGGTCATAACTAACAAAGCTAATACCTTCAAGAATCAACAAATTATTCTTTTGAGACATCTAAAGGCACAACTCTTAGATGTAAACCACAAACACTGAAAATTTAGCTTTAAGGCAAAAAGGGCAAACTTGGAAATAAGGACTATACTTCTTAAAGCACCCAAGGAATAATAATTACTTGTCTTTGCCATACACATGTCATTGTTGGGAAGAGTGGTAAGATTATTAGCCAAAAAGCATAATCTCTGGAAAAATCATCAGAGACCACTAAGAAAGTAAGTGCTGCTAAGGAAAATGCCACTAAAAAAGGAAAGAAAAAAACAAGAAGAGTAGGTACTCAGAAGCATAGGAAAGATTCTAAAAGAGCAGTGCCAAGAGATGGCTAGAAGGAGTAAGGAGAGATACTAACACAGAGAGAGATGCTACAAATTGCCCACGTAGAGCATACCATCCATTAACATGGTGGACAAATTTCTTAAGGAGTAATTACAAAGCACTTCACAGCATCCTTGTTAGATGAGTTGTCTTATTAGCTCCATTTTATAAGTGAGAAAATGAAGGCTCAGAAAGGTTAAGTAATTTTCTAAGGTCACTAGCCTACTCTTGGTTACAAAGCATGTGGCCTGACAGTTGTCCTGGGCTCCTCACCTCAGTGCTTGTGACAGTTTGGGCTGGATCATTCTTTGTTCCTAAATGTTGTATCGTGCCTTGTAGAGCGTTGAGCAGAATCTTTGGCCTCTACTATGTGCTGGTAGTTCCCACTTTCAGTTGTGACTCTCAAGAATGTTCTAGACATTGCCAGATATCCCCCAGAGGTACAGTTACTGACTTAAAGACTGAAGTTTATCAGTATGAGTCTGGTGGAAACCAAGAACGTCCTCTTGTCCCACTGCTGTCAGTCCCGGGGGAGTGGGGGGCGTTGTTAAAGGGAAAATCCATAACAGTTTTGAACTTTAAAAACCTGGTGCTCAGAACCTTCCAGCAATATAGTGAAAAAGGAAAGTCCAAAAAGGTTCATAGCATAGTGGGTGGGTAGTGACGTCATTGTTTCACTCAGCAATATTATTTCACAAATAATAGTTCCAGGGAGAATGGTTTCATAGAGGCATCAGTGTTTTCGATGGAGCAGATTTAGAGGAAAGATTCTGAGTTTCCTCAAATGAGTTTGGGAGATGATAAATTCACACAAATACCATGGCCTGTCAGTAGGTGAGGAGGAACAGGCAGATGGTCTATCACAAGTATATCCAGTCTTAAGACTTGCATTCATTGGGCATCTTACCTTGTCCACCAGCTCATTTGCAAGGAGTTTCATTGTTTACTTTCACTATGGAGTTAACTATTGCCTTGCAAGTATTGTTTATCTCAGCCTGCAAGGTAATTGCCTTAAATTTAAAATCAAATCAACAAACTTTTGCATTCCGGCAAGGCTATGTAAGGAGCTAAAACAGCATGGTTTACTTAAAAAGATAAATAGCAATCAAAGCAACATTTCTTAGGTGCCAAATGAGTGGTTCAGATAATAAATACTGTGGGATGAGAAGATGGAAAGATTGCCATGAGCTGGAACTTTGCAGAGGGAGTTGGGGAGCTGAGCCCTGATGGACGAGGAGAAATAATATGAAGTCTTTGCTGTAGACTGAGAATTGCACTTTGGTTAATTCGCTTAGCATGCTGATGTAAAAGGTATCTTTTAGGTGATTATTTTAATACCATGTGAGGTTTGTTATCAAGAAGTATGCCTAGTAACAGTTACAAAGTTCAGTTAGAAGCTCATTCATGATGACTGCTCAGAGTTCATTGTCAGCTCACCTAAGAACACTCCTGAATCAAGAGGTTTTGATCACTCTTAGGGATCAAAGGAGGCTCATAGGATTGATTTCACTGGCCCTTTGCTTCATTTAGATCTTACAGAGTTGCCTTCTCTGAACAGTGATACCCTCTTAGGAAGCGGGGCTCAGGATTTGGAAAGACCTTACTGCAACTTGTCTGTGGGATGTTGGATGTCACATAGCTCAGCAGGATTGTGGGAGGTTCAGTTATTAATAAAAGGGCTACAAGAGGCCTTCACTTGAGACACAGAAGGGTTTACTCCACAAACCCCAGCCATCCAGTAGACTTATAATTCCACACAAAATGGACACAGCAGATGTTCCTGGTCCTGGCTGCTGGAGGGGTTGAGTGGCAAATGAACAAACAAACTGCAGGGAGGGGGTGGAGTGGCCACCCCAGTCCTGTCTCTCAGGGCTTAGAGGGATAATTTTTTTTCCTTCCTCCATTTGAAAATATAAACACTTTATAAACAGTTGTCACTTTTTGACTTTTAAAGATTCACAGTCTTTTTCTTTTATTTACTTTGATGACCCTTGAAATAAGCTGCAACCGAAAGAGTAAAAGAAAAAAAAATTCATCCTCATTTTTCAAAAAGAGGAGTCTGTTCATTACCACGGTACACAGGAAACCCTCAGACTCCAAGGCTGCCACAGTCCAGGCCCAGGTTTTTAAATTTTTTTTGCCCCAAACCCTTTCTCTGGACAGCTTGGATAATGTGAGTTACCAGCCTGAAGACCAGATGCTGAATGCTCATCTAATTTCCATAATTAAAACTCTTTACAAGGCAAATTTTAGAGCTGCCTTAAATTCTGGAAAGTGCAAATTAATTTAATAGATTTGCATGTCCTTGGACCTTGTTCGCTGAAAATCTCACTGCCACTTTTGAGAATGCTGCTGCATGTCCACACCAGGGGCAGCCTTCTCTCCCCTCAATGGTCTTCTCCTCTGATCTGCCCTTCCAGGGCCACAGGGCTGCAACTGAGATGTCAAAGGAGGACACCAGGGAGATGCCTTGGCGATATCATGAGATCTTCATTGTACTGATGCTTTGAAAATTCCATCTATTGGTGAAAATACCACATAGACACCTGTCCCAATAATTAGTATGTGGATTTTCATTCTAACAATGGAGTTAAGAAATATATGAATGTTTCTGGTTCCAAAAGTCCTATACTCTTCCTTTGTGATGATAGGACCACACTGTATCTTGATTGTGGTAGAACTTACACAAATCCATACACTGGATAAAATTATCCCCTGCCACAATGCGTGTTAAAAAAAATGGTGAAAACTGAATAAGATACATAGCCTAGTTGACAGTAATGTTTCTGTTCATTTTCTAATTTTGATATAAACTAATATAAGGTACCACTGTTGGAATAAGCTGAAGGAAATGTACACAGATTACTGTTTTTACAAATAAAATGAGTATAATTCTTTCAAAGGAAAGATTTTTAAGTAATGTATTTTCTTACTGTAAAAGCTTTCTAAATTACAAAAATATGAAACATTGAATATAAGAATCCCACCCCCTCTATTAATAAAAATGAGATCACAGTGCCTTACAGCCTGTCTTTTCACTTAAAAGTGTGATTTGGTGCTGATACGGAGGAACATGCCTGTAATCCCAGCAATTGAGGAGGGTAAATGCAGGAGGATTGCATGTTTGAGGCCAATTTCAGCAACTTAGCAAGATGCTCAGAAACTTAGCAAGATCCTATCTCAAAATAAATGCAGCTTAGTAGTAAAGCAACCCTGAGTTCAATCCCCAGCACATTTCCTCCTCCACAACCCAAAAAAAGAAAAGTATGATTTGGGGATATTTCCAGTTCTGTCCATATATATCTCCAACACTTCTTTTGAATGGCTATATAGTTTGGCTCCACTTGTAGGAATATCCCATGATTGTTTTCATCTGGTTTTGTATTGGTCATTTCTAAACTTTACTGGTACAACCAATGTTGCTGAAGGTTATCCTTGAGCATCTGTATCTTAGTCCGCCCATGGAAGGATGTCTGCAAATAAACTCCTAGAAGTAGATTTTGCAAGATTGAAGAAAGTATGTGTTTTCCATTCTTATGGCAACTGCTAGACCTCTAGATTGCTGCTTTTCCCCAGTACCATGGGGGACACATTGTGTATGCAACAACATGGCTCTGCTGGTTACCCTCCAAAGAGGTAGTGCCTATTTATATTCCCACCAATGATGAATGAGTATTTATTTTCTTATCCAGATATTAATTGGATCTTACCCATTCAATAAAAAAAGATTCTGTGCCAAATTTATGAGTTGAAAAAAAACATTGTTGTACTTCTTTAAACAATAATGAAACATTTTCTCATGTTTATTGGCTATTTATAGTTCATCTATGAATTGTTTGTTTATTTTATTTGCTAAATACTTGCAGTTCCCAAAGTGTATGCCAAATTTTAAATTTTGGGGAGAAGCACAGTGACACTTGCCATCTGTCAGATGATATGTGAACTACTGACTTGAAGTAATTTAGAGTTAACAACTCTAAATTACACTACATTCCTTTTGATAGTAGTAAAACTGAGTATTTGATAGTTACTGTGATAAAAAGCAAGAGCCATGAGAAATCAACATGGAACAGAAATTAAAGTGGTACAATCTAATGATTCTAAGGCTTGGGCAGTTATGAAATATCCAATAGGCACACAGGTCCCATGAGTTAAGTATTGTGGTTATTTAAGAATGAAGTGATACACATACGTTCTTTTAACTTTTATGTGTCACTTTTTAAAACAACCATTACTTTGTAAGGGCATAAATACTTATTGGGTTGTTTGGATATACCTACTTAATGAAACTATTAGGTATTTCCTTTGGCCAAGAGAGCACCATGAAAATATTATTGAGGTACTGAACGGGCTATGAACTGAAAAACTCTTGGAATCCCTGCCATATTTAACTTTATTTTTGTTATTGATAAGGAATCAGCAAATATTTCCCCCAGTTTTTATCTTCACTCTTGAATATTCACAGTAGATTTTGGTATGCAGAAGTTCTCAGTGCTTTTTACACATCCATATATCCTTTGTATCCATCATGGCTTCTTCTTTTGTGTGTCTGTGTGGAGTGCTATGGATTGAACCTAGTGCTGCTCTACCTCTGAGCCACTCCCCAGCCCTTTTTATTTTGTATTTTAAGATAAGGTCTTCTAAATTGCTGACAATGCCCTTGAACTTGTGATCCTCCTGCCTCAGCCTCCCCAGTAGCTGGAATTACAGAGGTGTGCCACCACACCCAGCTTCTTCATAAAAACCTTTTTTACCTGAAGATTATAAAACATTTTTTCTCTAGCATTTTTATACTTTCTATTTTTACATTGGACTCTTTTTTTCTATCTATCTGGAATTTACCTCAGTACAAGGCTTTAGGTAGTTTTCCAATTATATTATTTCTCAAATGACTGGTTGGTTGTTTTAGTATTTTTTTTCTTGAATGAATCAGTCTTTTCTCTACAGCCTGAATGTCATTTTTATCATGTATTCTATTTCTATATGCAGAATTTCCAGCAAGTTTATCTCTGGACCTTGTGTTTTCTATCTTATAGCACTTATATTTTTTCCACTTAAGTTATTTATGCACATTTCTTATTTCCTTCACAAGATGATAGCTCTTTATTAATCTCATCTTTGTATCTTACATACATTTTACTGTTTTTCTTCCCTCTCTGAATATTTTAAACTTCATATTGTAGAAAACTTTAAGTGTTTACAAGTAATATAATTAATCCCAGTGTATCCATCACTCAGCTTCAACAGTGATCAATTATTGACTAATTTCCTTTCATTTATTCTTCTATCCACTTACCCCCTCCTGCATTGCTGTGTTGTTTGTTTTTTGGAGGGAGTGGGTACTGAGGATTGAACCCAGGGAACTTGACCACTGAACCATATCCCCAGCCCTTTTTTGTATGCTATTTGGGGACAGGGTCTCACTGAACTGCTTAGTGCCTTGCTATTGCTGAGGCTGGCTTTGAACTTGAAATCTGCCTACCTCAGCTTCCCAAGCTACTGGGATTACAGACGTGAGCCATGGCACCCAGCTCTGTGTTGTGTTTTGACTGAACAAATTGTTATTTTTCATTAATTAATAAGTTTGCTACATCAAAGAGTTCCTTACAGATCTCAGTACTATCTTTAAGGAATCTCAATAGTTGAAGATCCAGATAGACAGAAAAGTTAAATTAGCCAGTATAGAAAAGGGTTCTCCTAAGGAATCTAAACAGAGCCTTATTTTGCAAATAAATATAACTTAATTTTTTATACATAGTTTCTCATAAGTGAAATTAGAAATTCTTTGGTTAGAACCAATTTTATGTCAGTGTAGAGGCCTTTGACACTACTGCTGGGTGACAAGACTCCTGATTGTGTTGAAAAATTGAAACATCAGGCCAGAGGTGATCCAAGATAAATATATATTCACTCTATAAAGCTGATAGGTTGTCAGGAATGGGGAATCATCTCCTGTGGCCATAGAACAGGTTTTTTGCAATAGAGAATGTACAGGAAGTGAAACCAGAAAGGTTAGTTGAATCTTCAATTCCCAGTAAGTTCTTGAGAAGATTGAAAGTCATTGACAGATTTTGAACTTGGGAGTGATAGCTCTGAGCTTGGCTTTAGAACTTCTGACAGCTGTGTGTAAAATCTGTGTGGGAGAGGGAGAGACTTGCCAGATTAGGTTGTTCTCATCATCTAGGTACAAGGTCTTTTGGATTCTGAACAGGACTGTGGGAATGTTCTGGAAAGGAGGGGTAGATTTGAGACACAAAGTGATTTGCTCAGTTCTCACAGAGATGGTATTTTTGTACATTTTAGTCCTTAAAGATATTTATGGCCTATTTCCTACAATTCTCTTCCCCCAGCCAGAGTTAGGTAGGAAGTAATTACACTTTGTAATTAGTGTCCTCTTCCTGGTAGCATCAACATAATATAGTGAAGTCACCTTTTTGGAACTTACCAAGACCTTCCTAAGGATGTGGTCTCATCTGGTAGACAGGGAGCAACCACTTGAAATGCTTCCCGGCCTGCCCTCTGGCGAAGGGTTCAGTTGGTGGGTGAGTGTGGGTGGCACATGCCCACTAAGTCATTCTTCTAGGAATAACTGGACCAAGGGGCTCCAGTTTCTTAAGGTTCTGTCTGTAGCCCACACTGACCCTCAAGACTGGTAATAGTTGGTCTGTCAATAAAAAATAGGACATTGAGCTCTCTGTTCTTGTGACATAGGCAGGTACATATGCCTTGCAAGCATTGCCCTGAATTTGGAAGTCTGTAGCAAGAGGAGTGCTCCTGAGAAAGCACAGTTGGGCTGGGATTTGATTGATATACCTGAAGCAGAAAGCAAATCCTAACCCACCTTGTTATGATTAGAAATGATATATAGGTTAGACAACTTTTTTCTCTCTTGCTTTCCCATCTCCTCCACACACACATGCAAGCACAGATCTGCCTTTTAAATGACTTTTGCTGTATCCGTTTCCCAGCAGTTATGTGATTAGGCGTGTTTCTGTGAATTAGAAAGTTTAGATCCCTCCTTCAGCCTCCCCCCACTCCCAGCTTGCAATCTGACTTACAGCCATAAAATACTTCTGCCTGCCTGCCTGCCTTTAGTTCTGTTTGTATGAATTAAGTCGACAGGATAAATATTCACATTCCCAACTACAGGCTGAAACAATGTTTGCCTGTTCTGCCCAGTGAGTCGAGAAAAAAAGGGGGCCTGACATCACCCTATACTGTACAATCCCGGCATAGATCATTTATTTAAGTCCCTGAAAAAATACAGATGTTTTACCAGCCGAAATAAAACCCTGTGTAAACACTGAGCTTGGAAAAATGAAGCACTGACTTAGCTGGGGGGTTAGAGCAAAGCAGAGAGAAGAGGCAGAAAGGTAGAGACAGGACTTTTATACTTGGCTGAATGTGATAGGGTCAGAAGTACGCACTCACAGTCTGCATGCTGCAAAAGGAAAAGATTGAATTTGCTTTTAAGAAAATACAGTTCCAAAAGTGGAGAGACTGGTTGATCTTGAAGAGTCTGGGATTGCTAGTGGTTCCAGTTCATTCACTCCATAGAGATCTAGCCTTTGAAATGAGAATCTCTTTTCTTACTGGCATTAGCCTTTTTCATGGCCTATCTCACTGTCCTGTTATTGCTGGATCCTGCTGGTTTCTGGAGCTCAGCTGCTGTTGATTTTATAAGGGGGAAAATTGCCTGGAAGCCATGCTTGGTGAAGAGGAAAACCCATCTCAGCGTTACATTCCCAAACAGCCATATATCATCTTGATCTTGTCTAACACAAGTCACTATTTTAGTCCAGCAGCATAAACCAGACATATTTTACTGGTGCAGTGTGAGTTTTTTCAGGGAACTGCCTCATGACTCCTTTTAAGCCTGTGGCATTTATTCAGAGAACCTTATATTTTGCTCTCTGGAGTTGCTTTTAAGATCTTGTACTCCCCAAGTGGACCCTGAGCTTTGCACAGATGCCTGGGCCCTCTCTGTTTAGAGTTGGGGTGGGGTTGGGGACAGAGGGTAACCACTTCTAGGTTCTCCAGATGGAGTTTCATTGAGCCTTGTGTCTTAGGGGCAAGAAATCCAGCACATTCTCTGGCCCTCTTCTGCATTTCCTGCTTCTTCAGTGACCACCCCTCTCCAAGGCAGGGCTGACCGTCCCATGCCTGTGATAGTCATGGGCAGTGCTGTTGGTCTTCTGTACTTTTGGTCTCTTTGTGACTGGGCATAAAGCAACAAAGCTTTTCTTTGTTTTCTTTTGCTGACAACTCTAAGTCTACCCCTCACCCTTCTCCGAGGGGCATGCTGTAGCTAGGGGGGTAATAACTATCTGTTCTCTGTTTGTTCTGATGTGATTATTAATTGAGCTTTCTTTCCTCACAGAAGAATTCCTGGTTTTGCCCTAATTAGAGCAGCCATAACCTTGATGTTCCCAGCCAGACTCTTTAAGTCCCCTCCCTCATTCTCAGACCTGTTGTGTATTCTCTTATGAACCTGGTCCTGAAAGATGACCCTGGTTCACCAGCTGCCCCTCAGCTCCATGTCCACAGCAGTTGTCAAGCCCTACTTTGCAGCCCCCAGAAGAATGGATCCTTTCCTCTGAATCCACTGCTGCTGGAGTTGAGATAGGGTGGGTGAGATGGGAAAGTTGCAAAATGAGAGCCCTGCTCAGGCCAGGTAGCTAAGTGAGCCAAGACGGGCAGTGAGGATAAACTCATGGCCCTCTCTGTCCACACTTTGCTCAGCCACAGCCAGGTGACTGTCAGCCAGCAAGAAGGTGGGCCAGCTACAGCTAGATCTTTTGACTTTCCAAAAGAACTGGGGAATCAGGATGATTTTGATGTGATCTCCCAATTCATAAATGTTGGTTTAAAAGTACTGTATGGGCCAAGTAAAGCCTCAGCCCACAGACTGTTGGCCTTGAGCCCTGTTTTCAATGTGCCCATCTCTTGTCTAGACTCTTGCTGTGGTCCTGGCCCTCCACACCTTACCCCCGCTCCCAGTGACTTTTCCTCTCCAGGTCACAGCTCCCCCACTGAAGTGCTCTCCGAAGAGGCCTCTGCTGTCCACAGGGCAATGCTCATCCCAGCAGGTTACCTTTAAGTACTTTCTCAGTCTGACCCCACCACCCTCTGCACACCCTGGCTGTGCTCTTGTCACACAGGATGCTTGCTGTCTCCCAAGCTGTATAAACATGTATGTTTTTTAATGACTAGACTATTTTCAAGAATAATTTTAGATTTATCAAAAATCAAATTGATAGTATTGGAAGTTCCCATATATTCCTCTCCTCCCTGGACACCCCAGTTTTCTCGTATTATTAATATCTTCATTAGAGTGGTACATCCGTTACAGCTAATGAACCAATATTGATAATCATTATTAACCAAAGTCCATAGTTTATGTTAAGATTCACTCTTTCTGTTGGCAATGCCAATATTTTGATACCATTTAAAATCTTTTTTGTCACAGTGGCATGCACCTGTAATCCCAGGGGTTCAGGAGGCTGAGGTAGGAGGATCAGAAGTTTAAAGCCAGCCTTAGCAAGTTTGGTGAGGCCCTAAGCAATTTAGCAAGACTGTGTCTCAAAATAAAAAATAAAAAGGGCTGGGAATGTAGCTTAGTGCATAAGCACTTCTGGGTTTAATCCCTGGTACCAAAAATAAATAAATAAATAAAAAGATATAAAATAAAAGAGAAAGTGATGGTCATACAGCTGTGCAAACCAGCAATTTAGAAGGCTGAGACAGGAGGAGCAAAAGTTGGAGGCCAGCCTGGGCAACTTAGTGAGACGCTGTTTCAAAGTAAAAATCAGAAGGTCTGAGGATATAGTTCAGTGGTAGAGCACCCCTTAAGTTCAGTCCCCAGTGTCACCAAACAACAACAAGAAACCCCACCAAACTTCTCAGAGTTCTCATGTGTGTTCAGTTCATCACCCTCCACCTTGGGTCTAGCAGCTTTGGATTTTCTGTGCTTGGTTCAGGACAGTGTGGGATACAGGCTGTTTGCAAATTATCCCAGGCCTGGGCTCAACCATGCTCTTAGCCCAGAAGTTCTTCTGGATCAGAACTGTAGGCAAGAGGGAAAAGGAGAAGGAGTAGCCTTGCCTCTGGCAGCCTTAAGAGCTGGTGGACAAATGACCTTTCAGGTTGGAGCTGCCTGGTATGCCTGTTTCTCACTGTAGATCCCAGTTCCAGAGGCCTGGCCGTATGCCTGGACCTCACACCAAAAGATGGCCTCTTTTTCCTTGAACCCAACACTAAATGTCATGTGAAGGTGGTTGTGTGTTCAAATATTTTCATTAATTTTCTTAAAGAAAAAATATTATCTAAAAGTCACTAACTTACTAATACATTTGCTTTTAAAACTTTTCTTTCCTCTCCCCTTCCTCTGTTTTTCTCCTCCTTGTCTTTTCTACTCCATTTCCTCTGTGACTGCTCCTATTCTGTGCTTCATTTATATTACTCTGTCACTCTGCTTGCTTCTTTCTGCAAGTTCTTCTAAGTGTATCTCTCTCTCCATTTGACCCATGGAAACAGATCACTCTCCCTTCCTGATGAATAACCAGGATCACAATTGTTGTCTGGTTTGTGCCCAGAGTAACAGAACTGATGGGCCTGTAGGCTGATTTTCCTAAGCCAGAGCTACCAAGCGTTTCAAAAACAGTCTTGTTTTTGCCAAGCAAGGTGAGCAAATATAGGACTAAGTTTAAACATCCATCAGGAGTTATTTTTGAAGTGATTGCTTCTAAATGAGAAGCATTTGAAAATCTCACAGCTTTCTTTACAAGTAAATTCTAAAGTCATGTATTTTGCTGGTGTCTACTGATTAATTACAATCCTGTGACACCATGAAAAGCCCTGGTGGTTGGTTTTGTGCAGCTGTGGAGAAAAGAAAGCAAGGCCCAGTGACTGTGCCATCTCTTTCAGGACAGTGGGGATTGAGGCTGAGGGAGGTATTTTTCCTTCTGGCAGTTACCACATAAGAACAAAAGCCCCAGCCAGACCCACTTCTGCAGACTCCAGGCTGGGTGGTTTGGGTCCCTGTGGGGGTGTGGTGAGGGAGCGACATCTGATCTGTTGCTTCTGAAATAACAGATCCTTTATTAGAGAAAGCATTTCCAGTCTCCAAACTGGGACTGTGTGCATTCTTCTATACAGTTAATTCTGTTTCCGAAAAAAAAAAATAGTAGTAACATATAGCAGAGTAATCAAAACTTACTTTGATTCTCCAAACAGAATGTGCTCAGCATGTATTTCTTGGTAGTGATTGCAGATGTCTGACCCCAGAATACCTGGCAGGTCACCCAGCAAGGTTCTGACAGCTCTGGGGGGGGGGGTTTATTTGTTTGTTGTGTTTTTTTTTTTTTGGCGGGGGGGGTGGGACTGGGAATTGAACCCAGGAGCATTCTACCTTTGAGCTATATCCCTAGACCCTTTTATTTTATTTTGAGATAGGGTCTCCTTAAATTGCCCTGTCTGGCCTTGAACTTATGATCCTCCTATTTCAGCCTTCCTAGTTCCTGGGGTTATAGGGGTGTACCGCTGTTCCTGACCTGATCTATTTTATCTTGGCCTCTCACATTTCTTGTTACTCCTTTCCATATTGAACTCTCAATTATTTTACTACCGTGAGCCCAACCCCTTGTTGGCAGATGGGAAAGAAGAAAAAGTTGATTCTGTTTACTTAGAAAAAATTATCTGCAGCTCCAGCAAAGGATCTGAATAGGGAAAGAAAATACCATTAAAATAGGCTTCAAAGTTCTTGGTGCATTTATCTCTTCTTGCTTTCCTACACCCACCCACCTCTTCCCCTGGAATTAGATAAGGGAGCTGAGACCAAGGATTTCTCTGACATGTATCTTTCTCCTTGGCACTGGCTAAGGTCAAAGACTCTTGCCCACCCCTTATTCTCTTTCATTCCCTGCAGATTTGTACTCCTCTCAGAGGCTTCATGGATGTCATTGCTGAGTGTGAATTGAGCACACACACTTGCACTTGGCCTTAGTCACTTATCTGTTGGAACTATGGCCATCATTCTAAATATAGGCACAACAGGACCTGCTTTGCTCTGTTTAACTCTAGTGTATTATGTCATGTAAGGCTGGGGGTTACACATCTGCATTGTTGTCCCCACTTCTGACCCCTAAGGATAGATCTGCTAAACATATATAAAATTATATATATAATTTTAATTTACATATATATATATATAAATATAATTTTAATCCACATATCATTATTCAATATTTGCAAGGCAAGCATTGGTGTGCCTGCTCTTTTAGTCAAAACTATTCTGATGAACCCACAGTGTTAACCAGCTTGGACACTCAAAATTATTTTTCCTATAGGAAGACTGACTTGAAAATGCACATTTTATTTTCATGTAAAACTACTGACATATTTGTGTTTCTTTGCTGATATAAATGATAGATTGTTTCTAATAATAAATTTTTGTGTGGTCACAGAATAGTCCCCAATTTTTGGAATTGTGTGAGAGACACAGAGCACAACTATGGGTCAAGGCCGCAGGTTTGACCCTCCTCCAAAATCCACATGCTTTTCTGCAGAGAGCAGCACCACATTCTGCAGGTGTCTGTTTTCTCCAAGGGGAGTATTTGGAGGAAACCTAAAGGGAGGAACTGAGCATTTAGGAAAGATACATTTTCACAGCAGGATGTTGCTTTTTCTCTCTCTTGGCTTAGGTTTTTCATTTGTTGAAAGCCTACACAGACTCCAAACACTGAACGAGTTCAGATTTTCTTCAGGATCTGACTGACATCACTGTTTGTACCAAAGCCAAACTCTGGCTGGCCAAGAGGTATGTTAAAACCCCACATTAGCAAAGAGTTATTGGGGTTAGCAGCACATTCGAAAGTTGCCATTATCTACTTGTGGAGAGTTTTAAAAGTCATTGGCATGAGTTTTCTAAACTTACTGGAGTATGTATCCTTGTAGAACTTTAGGTTGTAGTAAAGAAAGAAGAAAAATATTTTTCTGATGATTTTTCTAAAATTGCTGAGTTACTAGGAGGGCATGTGATATGGATTTAAAAAAAAGTCTATGTAGTTTTTTTTTCTTTAATATCTTTATTTATTTATTTTTTATGTGGTGCTGAGGATCGAGCCCAATGCCTCACACATGTGAGGCAAGCGCTCTACCACTGAGCTACAGCCTCAGCCCCTGAGCTACAGCCCCAGCCCATAATATGGATTTTTACTGCCCACCAAGTAGCTAATACCCATTATGTGCCCTGTGTTAGAAATAAACAGTGAAAGACAGTGATTCTCTCAATCATGTGCTACAAACTCTTAAGTACCCTGGCAGCTCACAGCTGTGGGATTGATGTCAGACTTGAGCAGCACTGAGGCTCAGAGAGATATCCTAGGGCAAGGATAGGAACAGGAGAGGGAAGTTGCCGTTTTCAGGTGGGCACTAGGATAGCTTGACAGTGCAAGGCAAAGAAGGGGGCTACTTTTTTTTTTCATCCTTGCCGTTGTTCATTTATTTTAGAACTTAGAACTTTTTGTATGTGAAAGATGAAGGAATAAAAAGAATTCTGCATTTAATATACATGAAGGGTTGTCTGTAACACTGTGTTCAAATGTATGTTGGTGTACCTGATACTGGTAGGACGGTAAGTGCCCAGCGACTGGGTCCAGAGGAGACCCACACACTTCCTCACCACATTCCATACTGCAGTCTGTTGAAAGAGCAGCCTCTCTTCTTTATTTTTTTAAAAAATGTGCTTATTTTTTACTTTCGTTAAGTCCCCCACCTTATATGGCAAATCAAGTAATGAGTGACATGAGGCCCACAGATCATTTTGGTCCAAGAAAATATTGTTAAGCAAAGGCTCCAGGCCAACTTTTGTCTTAGGAGAGGTGGGGATACACAGAGAAAAGTTGTTCTGGCTTTAAGGGCCACCAGAGGTAAAAGAAACAAAAAGTAGGTTGCTAGTTCCTAGATACTGGGGGCGGAGAGAATGAGGAGCTTCTAGTTAATGGAGGTAGAGTTTTAGTTTTACCAGATGAAAAGAATTCTAGAGATTAGATGCACAACAGTATAAATGCACTTAACCCCACTGAGCTATACACTTAAAAATTTTTAAGATGGCAATTTTTATATTATATTTTGTTATGATTTTTAAAAATTGAATGACAAACATTGAAATCATAAAGCCTTTTACCATATCACTCCTTCAAGCTTTTCATTGTTTTGATATTTTGTGATAATTCTTAGCTTTTATTCCTTTGTGCAACCCCAAAACTAAAATATTTTGCCAGTTTTCAAATGAAGAACATCTTTGAAAACATCATTCGTTGAAGGCAGCATATTTCTGTCACCTGAATAATCAGTCATTAAGTTTACCTAACCATTATTTTATTGCTGGCCATTTAGTTTGTGTCCCATATTTTAGTGTTTTAAATAGTGTTTCAGTGAAAATCTTTGTGGTGATTGTGTGCGTGTAAACGTGATTGTCTCATGCTTGATTTCCAGAAGTGGAATAAGTTGATTGGGAGACACAAAAATGTTGAAAGGTCTTGATATCAGTGCTAGATTGTTTTCCAGAAGGAAAATTTCAGCTCATCTTTCCACCAACAATGCTGTGGCAGACCTCTACGAAAATTTTAATAAGGATTTTTAAAATTAAAATTAGGTTAAGGAAACTTTTCCTTTTTGAATGCCTACTTTTCTCTGTATGAGGAGATTAGTATATGTTATTTCAAGAACTCTCCTCAGAACTTTCTTAGTATAAGAAATCAAACCCTGTGTGTACAGCACCCAGTTTAGTTAGCCTTTCACCTTGGCCTCAGTTAACAGTTAAGTCAGACAAGCATGGGTAAATTTTTCTTTCAATTTTTGCTTCCTGCATCACAGCACAGTCACTGCTATACTTGCAAAGTATTGTGTTTTATTTGATCTGCCTAAGAAGGGGTCTTCCCCCAAGCTCTGCACAAAGTACTGCTCAGCAATGGGCATACAGCACTTTTAGCCAGAGGGGTCAAACTGTCAGTGCATTTGGATCACGTTGAACATGCATGTACTTTGTTCGGCTTGTACAGGATTTAATTTTCTTTCTTTCTTTCTTTCTTTCTTTCTTTCTTTCTTTCTTTCTTTCTTTCTTTCTTTCTTTCTTTCATCTTCTGATCAAGAAATTTCACAATAAATCAAGATATTCAACTTTTTTGAAAAACTAGAAGATCTGGCAACGTCAGACCCCTGTTGCCACCTGGTCTTAGTTTGCCAGAGCTCTCTGGATGGAGCATGCTCTTCATGCATTACCACTGTCCCCACCATTGCTCCCTGCTGAGCTCTCTTGGAAATAGGAATTTGTAACTATCAGTGTTGGCATTTATCAAGTACCAGGTTGGCTGATGGTCAGTTTTTACTCCAGGCAGTAATTCTTAGTGCATGTTAGAATTGTCTAGATAGAGTTTTTAAAACCTATGCCAGGCCCCACCCCAGAGGGTTTGTGTGTGTGTGTGGGGGGGGGCTGTATACCAGAGATTGGACTCGATGGCACTCAACCACTGAGCCACATCCCCAGCCCTATTTTTGTATTTTTATTTAGAGACAGGGTCTCACTGACTTAGTGCCTATCCTTTGCTGAGGCTGGCTTTGAACTCATGATCCTCCTGCCTCAGCCTCCCAAGCTCTGGGATTATAGGCATGTGCCACCAGCCCAGCTAGAGTTTTTGATTTAGATATTTTGTTTCCTTTGCCCTCAGAAGTGTCATTTAACGCTGATGGATACTCTGGCATGGTGGTTATCCTGGCAACTGTGGCACATTTTCATTTTTTGGGTGAAGTTTGAATAGAGGGGACTATAGCTATGTCACTTCATTTGATGATTTAGTCAACTTTTTCATGGCTGTGCCCCAAACACCTAACAATTAGAGGAGGAAAATTTATTTTGTGGCTCACGGTTTCTGTGGTCTCATTCCACAGATAGGTTCCTAGGCGAGGCAGATGTCAGGGGAAACTAGTTAGGACAGGACACCAGGAAGCAGAGAGCAGCTCTCCTCACCAGATACAAACCCCAAAGGCATGTCTGACCCCAAAGATCCACCTCCTCCAACCACACCCTACCAGCCCACAACTCACTTAATTTCTATGAGGGGATTAGTTTGCTAATTAGTTAAATGTTCTTATCATCCTATCATTCACCTCTAAACTGTCATGCATTCTCACACATGAGCTTTCAAGGGGACACCAATATCTAACCCGTAACATTCAATAAACTATTTCTTAAGCCCTGCCATATGCCATGCTGTATCAAACACTGTGCCTGGTTATTAAAACCACTACTTCATTGTAAAGAGGGCAGAAAATTAGAGTTTTCTGAAGTATACTCATAGACCTGGAATTTTAGATCTAGAAAAACCATGCAGCTTATTGTCATCCACTCCCAGCACCATGCACGTGGAAAACTATAGCCACGGAGGTTGGGGACTTGTCCATTTCCCCCAGCTGGCCTGGAGTAAGATCCTCCTGACTACTGCTAGTATTGTTGGGGACCAATCTCCCAGCTCTTTGTGGGACTCACTCCTCTGGGCCACACTGCCTTCATCTGTCAAGATACAGTTTTTATATCAAGGCTTTGAAGAGCCAATAACTTCAGCATCTGCTAGAACAGTACTTCTCAGGGGAAAAAAGAAGAAGAAGAAAAAGAAGTGTCCATGAATCCCCTGGAGATCTTGTTAAAATGGAGACCCTCATTGACTAGGTCTGGGGTGGGGCCTGGAAGCCTGCATTTTTTTTACTAGTTCCTATGTGATTGACTCCACTGCTGGGACTCAGTAAATACTTTGAGGAGCAAGGGCCAGCCCCTTTGATGGTCCAGCCCGAGGTTAGAAATACTACCACCCTTATGCTCTCGTTCCCCAGGGATTGGGGCTGCAACTGGGAGCTCAGGAGAAGGCCGAGTTTACTTAAGGTGTCCACCCAGCATTCTCTCCTCACCCACCTGAGATAACCTGCACTGAGGAGCTGCCTGGCATGAGTGCTGTCAAGTCATATTCCCTGGTCCAGGTAGCCATCCCTGTGTCCTCAGTGCCTGGGATAGGACCAGTGTTTTGTTGGCATGCAGTGAGCAGTTATCATTTTGGAAACTAACAGTCTGATACTGTGGTAGAAAAAACAGCCTCTCAGGAATACAAGAATTACAAGAATGGGTCCCAAGGTTACTAGGAAAGCAAGCTTGGGAATAAATTTTTGAATAAAATAGTGTTCATGAAGGGAAGAGATGATGGCAGGGAGCTAATGTTTGCCAAAGACCTAATGATTTGCTACCCTGCATTAAGTCTAATTTACTATCCCAAGTTAATTCTAAATTGCAGGCTGTGTATGTACCGTGTGATCCAGCTACTTCCTCAGAGCTTTCCCCCAGTGCTCCTCACCCTTCTTTGCGCCCCTCATCTATTTCTTCTCCCCAGGACATATGCTTCCAGCCACCTTCTGGTCTCCTCCCCTGGCCACCCCTTATCCACACTCCCATCTCTTCTTCCTTTTCTGTTACTTACCAGTCCCTGCAAGCTGAGTGGTATGCCCCTTGAGAGCATGTGGATTTAAATGCCTAAGGAAAACATGCTTATAGACAGAGCCAGGCTTGCTTTTGTGTGGCAATCCTGGTTCTTCCCTAAGGGGTCTGTGGCCAGCTGCAGAAAATCTAGTTTGGGATTCTGTTTTGCTCTCCAGCAGCTGAAGACAGCATTTATTTTCTAACCACCAGATTTATTCACACAAGAGATTCACTTCCCAGGCAGAAATACTGGGGCTTACGTCTGATTTCACCTTTCCAAATCTGTCCTGCCTCCCAGACCCTTTCCTTCCCCAAGAAAGAGGTCCTTCTTTCACAACAGCTTGAAATAAAGAGAGGCTGAACCCTCTGCCAAGCTCAGGTTGCTGTTTCACTTCCATGCCACTTCTGAGAATCCCTTCCAGGAGGGTTGTTAAAATATTCAGATGGTGTGGCATTTTAAGGCTATCATTTGTGGTCCCTGCCAAAACTTTCAGGGAAGCAAGTCTCAACAGGGACGGTTAGTCACACAGCAAGTTTCCAGGCATTGCTGGTGGTTGTGTTTTGCTTTTTAGTTTCCTTTCTCTGTCTCTCTCTGCATACCACCCCTCACCCATCAACAGCCTGGGCTCATAGTCTGGGTAAAATCAGTTAAAACTGATCAGTATGTTAAACTGAGACTTTGAGCAAGTTGCCCAAGGTCAAATCTTCTTCATATCACAATGAGAAACATAAAATCCTTTTATACAACTGCACTCCAAGAATTCACCCCCAGTAGTGCCCTCAAATTTTTAAAATATAGAAAATCTGTAGCCCTAACCTGGAAATTATAATTTATTCAATAGAAGGCTCAGAAACATCTTCCTCCCCTTGTAGCTGTTGGCTCACTGGGGTCTTGTTGCTGGAAAATTTGGACAATGTTGTCATTGTCTAGCTCACAAGGAGTGCTGCCTTAGTGTCCTGAGCACATTCTCATAATGTTATGTGAAGCCCTCATGCAGTGGGATACTTTTTTCCCTTTGGCATGTAACTTGTTCCATCTTTTGAGTAAATCAGCACATTCCTTACTTTCATTGAGCCTTTCCTGGTGAACTAAAGTCAATTCAGATGCACAGACAGAACAAAGCAAGGTAGTAGGCAGAGTGGGGAGTTGAAAGGTGAGCAATGAGTCTGTGTTTGAAAAACCATGTGAGTAGGACAGGTACAGATTTAATTAGCTATGAACAAGTAAGAATTTAGTAAATATTGGAATGAGTCAAAGTGTGTTACAGGAGCTGGGAAGGGAGAAATAAGTGCCAGCTCATAGGGGTAGAGGTGCCCAGGAAGTCTTCTAGGAGGCAGGGGAAATTTTTAAAGGCTAGGGGAGAGGTAGTTATTAGATAAAGTAATCTTAGATTGGATAATGAGGAAGGTGATGCTGGGATGGAGCCTGGCACTAAGATCTCATTGCCCAGATACAAAGAAGGAATCTTGGAATAGAGCTGAGCATTGGTGACCAGCACATTAGGCATGTATAATGGAGCCGTAATAGGGCCTCAGTTGTCAGAATTGAGGTGAGAAGAGAGCTTATTCCTATGAAATAATTAACCAACAGTGGAGCACAAATAAAAGTATATAGAATAAGTACAAGAGGTTGGGGGTGGGCAACGAGTGTGAACTGAGATGGGGAAGACTTTCTGGGGGAGGTAGGTATTGAGCTGGGCCTTAGAGCAAGGGTCTGATTTGGAAATGCCAGAAGCAATGCCGAAAGAGCAGGTCCTGAGGGGGAGCATACAGCAAGTGTAGTGTGGCATACTGCAGGCAGTGCACGTCAGTCTGTTGTGGGCCGCAGAGAGATAAAGGTGAAGAAGAGGTGCTGTGCTTAGGGAGCAGTGCAAGATTTGATACAAGACCATTGTGTCAGCCCTTAAGTGTCAGCCAGAGGAGTGTGGCCAAGGGTGAAGAGGAAGTACTAAGCTCAGGCAGATACTGGTGAGAGGATGCTGTGTGTGCTTACATGGAACCCGCCCAGAGAGGCTTTAAGGCTTTCCAGCCCCACATTGGTCAACAGAATTTCCATTCTTTCCTGGTGATCAACCAGAAGCTCCCTAGTAGCAGTCTACCCACTTCCTGTCTTGGTCACCTGGAAGTCCTTGTCTTCTGCTTGGGCCAGTAGTCATGGAAATAGAGACACTTGTATGTACCCAAGACCACATCGTTTTTGTCTTCCTAAGCTTGCTAATACGACCATAGAACCTTAGAATTTATAGCAGGAAAGGGAATTTAGAGTCACTTAACCCAGTGGAATTCTTTCTTCAAACAGAAACTTTTGTGGAAATTCAAGATGGGAGATGTTGAAGATAGTAGAGGTGGTAAATACAGTTTAAGCTGGGATCGGGGCCAGGAGACCCACCTTCATGACTTCCTTCCTATTGGAAGCTTCAGAAGGGACTAAGAGAAGCAGTCCAACTCCCTATTAATAAAAAAAGTCTAATCCAAACTGATATTTGCAGAAGAGGTGATTAGACACGGGGTGGGGGTGGGGGCAGGTGTGGCTGGCCCAAGAGGTGGCTCAAGTTATTGGAATGTAAATAGCAACTTTGCTTTTTTGCTATTTGACTTGCTTCCCTCTCCTGCTTCCTGATCATCCTTTTAGAAAATCCTGCAACCCTGTGCCCCAGAGCTGCCTGGGGTCCTCCCTCAGTAGTTGCCCTTGCTGGCTAGGGCACTCGGCATCAGTCCTCTTTGCCATCAAAATAGCTATTCCAGATATTCTTTCCTTAGAAATCCACTCACAGGGGCTGTTGCTGGGGCTCAGCAGCAGCTTTCACCTAGCACATGCAAGGCGCTGGGTTTGATCCTCAGTACCACCAAAAAATAAATAAATAAAATAAAAATATTAGGAAAAAAAAAGAATGAAATCCACTCACAGCTGGTTGACTACCACTGGATCTGACCAGCTAGTCGTGCCAACAGGTTCTGAGTTCTAACGTGAGAGTAAGTTAGTTCTCCTGGGTTGCACAGTTGTTTGCAGCAGTGATCCTTTGGAGATAGTACATTTTATGAAGTTAGTAACTGACCAAGGCTTTCTAGCGGTGTGAAGACCTGGTTGGAACATGTCCCTGCCCTCATTTTGAGCTGACTCAGCCCCAATGTTTTTTCTGAGTGGCCAGGCTTTAGGCTACCTTCAGAAGGGCTTGTGGGGAACGTGGACTGTTCTTATGTGAATGGGCCAAGGGAGCAGCTTGGAGAGGGGCCCTCCTCAGCTCCCTGTTCTCTCCCTCCTTCAGCTACCCCTGCTGCCCAGCCTTCCTGAGTGATTGGACGGACCTGCAGCCTCATGGAGTAACACCATCCCACAAAAGTTTAGGGGCCATTCCAGGACTCCCTGAGCCAGAGAGGGCCCCCATCAGCCTGTGGGCTCTGTATTTTAGAGTGACTGTGCAGAGGGTCTCTTCTAGAAGTGCTTGGTGAATGGAAAGCCTCTAGTCTGAAAACAACTCTGTGCTGACATTGAGAGAGGCAGAGTATTCTTGCTGTCAACAGGTCTGGGTTGCCCACTAGCATGGTGTGGCCTTATCTGTCTTCAGTCCTGAGTTTTCATCTGTAAAATAGAAAGCTCTAAAATATGGGTGTGAAATACATGAGGATGGAGAAGACATAATAAATAATGGCTGTAAAAGCATGAAAGAGTACACAGATATGGAAAGTATCTGTTCCCAAGTTTTGGTTTTTTATACTGGGGATTGAACCCAGAGGTGCTATACACTGAGCTACAGCCCCAGCCCTGTTTATTTTTTTAAAGTTTGAGACAGGGCTAGATATGGTGGCACACAACTGTAATCCCAGTGACTCTGGAGGCAAAGTCAGGGGGATGGTAAGTTCAAAGCCAACCTTGGCAACTTAGCAAGGCCCTGAGCAGCTTAGAGAGACCTTGCCTCAAAATTAAAAATAAAAAGGGCTGGGGATATAGCTCAGAGGCAAAGCACCCTTGGGTTCAATACCTAGTAATACCACCACCCACAATCTTTTTTTTTTAAAAGATAGGGTCTTGCCATGTTACCCAGAATGATCTGGAACTTGGGATCCTCCTGCCTCAGCCTCCTGAGTTGCTGGGATTACAGGTGTGCACAACTTTACCCAGCAGTAATTTGTCATCAACATCATCAGCATGCTGCAATAGGCCCTCAGGCCGATCATCACCAGAGCAGCAGTGCTTGGAGCCTTGCTTTTCCCCAGATTGGCTCTCAGGCACAATACCAGAGCATGTGGGTACAAACTGACATGCTGTAATTGCGTGGCACAGTATCTTCCTTTCATCTGATTGTGTTGGGGACACAAAGATAGAATTTGTTTGTCTAGAAAACCTTAATTTTGTTCTTGGCTTTGTGCTGATCCTGGATAGATCACTTGAGCTCTCTGAACAACTTTGATGATTCGCAAAAAAAAGGAATATAGGGATGATAATGCCTATTTCCCATCCCTCTTAAGAATTTTATAAAGATTAAATGAAATAGAATAGAAATATTTTTGAAGATAAGACTTTTAGTAAAAATATGCAGTTTACTATTATGATCATGATTACTGTTATTGATGGGGCTGAGGTCCAAGCATGTGCCAAGTTCATGTTACCATGGTTCTATGGAGCACGCTGTGAGAAATCCTCATCTTGATGTTTCCAGGCTTCTCATGCAACATCAAGAAGCTCCATTCTCCTCACCTATTTATCTTTTTATGCTCTTAGAAAGAAAGGGGACCTCTGTTAACATTCTGTGTAATAATTGACACTATATATCCTCCAAGCCCCAAACTGTAAATAAGTTTTCTTGAATACTACTTTTCCCCCATAATTCCCAGCACATAGCTTATTAAGTTATTAACCAGCAATTTCTCTGGCAGCATATTAAACTTTACTTTTAAACAAGTCACAGAGGGAGGGAAACATGCATCTCTCATAAAAGGAATAAAAAACATACACCCTCTAAAACAGTTTCCCCGGGCTTTGAACAAATCCCAAGCCTCACACAAGGTCTCTTTTTCATCATTCTTCTGCACATAGTTTGAGTGTTAGTGCATTAATAAGAAAAAGATGCCTAATAGAAAGACGGAAAAATACAAGGGCCTCTGGGGATGTGGGTTGCTCCTTAGGTTCTCTGAAAAGGCAGGTGAGCCTTCATGAAGGAAAAAAGGCGAAGCTGTGACTTGAGGTTCTGGGCTTCTTCTGCAGCAGTGGCATTCCTAGGGGATGCAAAGCGGGCCATGGCTTTGGCCCTGCCCTGGGAAAAAGGACCCTGGTACCTTCTGCAGACTGAAGGACTTGCAGAATGCCTCCCTGTGAGTCTGGTAAAGGGGTGAAGGCCCTCTACTCCGATGGATCCCACCCCTTGGAATGAAAGATGCTTTCTCGAGGGAAGCCCATGCATTTGTAGTGCATGGACCGGGACTTTGCTCTCTTTCTGGACAGACTAACAACTCATGGCTCTCTTTGTGCATGGTGACCACAGAGAATTCCCTGGAAACTGGTCCACCATCAGAGCAGGGCGTGGAGGGTGGCTTCACTATTAAAGGGAAATCCAGGTACGAGTGCTGCAGGGCAGCTTGTACCTGAGGGCAGGAGTATAAACACTGGCAAAACTCCCGACCAAGGAAGACTGGGTGGTTATAGGAGCCCAGCATAAAAATGCAGCCCTGCCATCACACCTCCCCTGGTGAGGGCGAGGTAAATGTGCAGGCCCAGGTAGCCTGCCAGACTCTGCATCCTGCCTCCAGCTGGCCGGCCTATAGATTTGAATTCTCACTGTTCTGGTAGAGGGAAACAGCCTGTGTGGAAAATACATATTCTACAACTCATGACCATTGGCATCTTGGCATATTAAACAAATACCCTGTTGCTTCTCCATATGATGGTAACTTAGCTGGGGGCTGTGGTAAAAATGGAAATCAGAACAGGGGAGGAGGCTTTTTTTAAAATTTAACTTACACTTCAACTTTTACTTGACTTAATGTGGCCTGCATCAAAGAAGGACCTCCTAACTCCTGACCACAGCAGTTCTTCCTTTTATAATCAAATAGGATGAGAGGCATCGTCTGCTCTGTTGAGAGCCACCATTGCAATGACCAGAACTGTCAGCACTACAAAGATGGCCTGTGGGATCTCTGGGAGACCAAAGGATGGTCAGCGAAATATCTGGAGTCAAGTCAGCTGTTCAGATTGTCTTCTGAGACTGTTTTTGATGGTTAGTCAGGAGCATTTTAAATCAGGGCATGGTGTGGCTGGACATGTGTCAACTGGGGGGAGTCATACAGCATGTAGGAACATGTGTTAGACTTTTCCCTCTCCTTGTCCTGCCTCCTGCACCCACTCTGCCTCTTCCCAGCCTGACTCCACAGCCCTTACCCTCTTCCATGTGGCTTCCTCCCATCTCTGTGGGTGTTCTGAGAGCCCCGGATATGGCTTCCCTTGCTCTCTGCTGGCACCCAGGCTACACCCTGCTGGTGCCTCTGGTTCTTTAAGGGCTGTGTTGGAACCTTGATTACAGAAGATGGCTGTGATGAGACCCTGTTGGGTCTCAAGACCGAGAGTCATTTCAAGCCATTAGCCTATTGGCTACCTGTTTGATATCTAGAATTCCTTCTCCTTCCTCTTATCAGCCCAAATCCTTCCATGTCTTTAGACCTTTCCTTGGAATTCCTTCTGATTGCTTTATGTATATTTTGCTTTCCTCCACATACATCCTTCCCCGTGTCCTCAAAACATAAGACTGCAAGGCCAGACCTCTGCTCTCTCCTTCTGTTTCCCACCTCAAGAATGATACCCCATGGTTCTCACTAAGTTTCTGGATTGATGAAAGTGAATCATGGCTCTAATCAGTGTTGTAGGGGAGTAGTTCACTGGGGACCAGAGTGACCCAGGCCCTGACTGTTGAAGTCCAGATTGAGTTTCTTTACTTAGAACCTAACATACACCAGCAGTCTAGGTCAGCTGTTTCTGACCTTCTGAAGATGGGAGTGAATTCTTCAGGAAGTATGCTGTATTCAAAATGAATCATCTGTTTCTTCCAGGAGCCCACAAAGGCTTCACAACATTTTTTGTTTGTTTTTTGTTTTTGGTACTGGGGATTGAACCCAAGGGCTTTGCTACCAAGCTACATCCTTAACTCTTTTAATTTTTTATTTTGAGATAGGGTCTTGTTGAGTTTGCTTAGGGCCTCACAGAGTTGCTGAGGCTGGCCTTGAACTTGGAATCCTTCTGTCTCAGCCTCCCCAGTCCCTGGGATTACAGGCATGTACCACCACTCTGGCAAGCCTTCACAATATTAAACAGGCACCTGAGCACTCCAATGTGACTTGAGCTGATGAGGCCCTACTAGACTCTTAAACCCTTGGGAGCTTTTAGAACTCTTAAAAATCATTCAGAAGCTCTCTGATTTTGGGCCTCTGTTCACACATTCTGTATCATTTCCTCCTGTCTCTCCCCATACCATATCCCTTTAGTACTCACTATTATTCCTCAAAACTTGTCATGTCCCAAATCTTCAGACCTGCTGCTCCCACTGCTGGGGTAACTGCCTGTGAACTGATTCCCTGGCTCCTCTGAGTCTCCATCTGCCCTGGGGTCTCTGACTCCCTAAACAAAAACAGAATGGTCTCCTCTGCCATCATCATTCAGTTTTATTCTGTTGTCTCCTCCTTGGAGCACCTGGCGTAGTGAACTGCAGGGGCCCTTGACCACTGAGCTACATCTCCAGCCCTTTTTATTTAATTAAAAAAATTGGGGAGGGATTTACCAGGGATTGAGCTCAGGGGCACTCAACCACTGAGCCACATCCCCAGCCCTATTTTGTATTTTATTTAGAGACAAGGTCTCACTGAGTTGCTTAGCACCTCACTTTTGCCTAGGCTGGCTTTGAACTCAAACATCTTGCCTCAGCCTCCCAAGCTGCTGGGATTAAAGGTGTGTGCCACCACAGCTGACTGCCCTTATGTTTCTTAAAATGGAATTTGCTATTGATTATGAAGGGATGGCTGTTGAGTCAGGACCTTCTTGCAGTTTCCTTCCAGACACTTCCATTGGGATCAAGGAGCAGAAACACTAGAAATCCCTTAGGGGTGCCCAGGAAGCCCAGCAGCTCTCAGTGGCCTGACCCAGGATGCTTCTTCAGTCCAACTGGGGCCAGCCCTGCCCCTGTTCTTGACTTACTTCTGCCTCCCATTCTAAGAATGGCCATGAGGTTGGCCTTCAGAGCAAGGCAAGAGGCCTAGTGGCACTTCTCACACTACCAAGGACTGGCAATGAATCCCTGGACCAGTCCCTTGCCCACATTGATCTTTAGATTTTCAGTTTCTAAAATAACCTAGGCCTTCATTATCTCTCATCCAGATGACTGCCCCTACCCTCACGGCTTCTCCCTTCTTCTATTCCTCTTCCCTGCATACAGTCCACCATCAGCGCAGAGGATGCTGGGATCTTAACAGAGCATAAACTACATCATATCATGCCCTTTCTCAAAACCATCTCTTGGCCTCTCATAAACCATGATCCATGCCAAAGGTCTTGCAATGATCTAAAAGACTCTCTATCGTGGGTGTCCAATCTCGGTTGCACTTCAGAGTTACCTAATGAGTTTTTTTTTTATATTTAGTTTTTAGTTTTAGATGGAAACAATATCTTTAATTTTTTTTAAATTTTTATGTGGTGCTGAGGATCGAACACAGTGCCTCACACATGACAGGTGAGCACTCTACCACTGAGCTACATCCCTGGCCCCACCGAAGGAGTTTTTAAAAATACTGGTACCTGGGTTTTAGGCTCAGAGGTTCTTGTTTCACTGGTCCTGGGTGTATCCTGTGTGGGGGGGAGTTTGACAAATGAAGCTATATGTGTCCAAGGTTGAGAACTACTGCCCATGTGATCAGTCACCATCACCACCCCATCTCTTGACTTTATCACCTACTCTTGCCTACTCCTCCTATCCAATCCCCTTTTCTTCCTCAAACACTCCAGAGACATCCCTGCCTGAATGGCTTTGTGCTTACTGTCCCCATTGCTTGGGATGATTTTTCTTTTGCCACCTGTGTGTCTACCTTCCTCACTTCATTCAGATTTCTGCTCACATGTCACTTCTCAGATATTTCCTAGTTCAGCTAAAGTAGCCCCTCCCATCACTTCCAGGACTCTCTATCATTGCCCTCCTTGGTTTTCCTTATAGCATTCATAACTATCAGTCATATTGTTTATTCATTTATAGGATTATTTGTCTACCTTCACTAGGAAGAGAGCTTTATGAGAGGATGGGCTGTATCTTGTGCATTACTATACTGCTAACATCTACAATAGTGCCTAGCATGTACTAGATGTTTAATAAAGACTTCTTCACCTCCTTGAAGTCTTTGTTCAAAAAGTACTTTCTCCATGAGGCCTGCCCTGACCATTTAGGTAGTTTGAGGTTTTTTGTTTGTTTTGTTTTAATTCTTTTTATTTGTTCTTTTTAGGTACACATGGCAGTAGAGTGTATTTTGACATAGTACACATACATGGAGTGCATCTCCCCATTCCTGTGGTTGGACAGGATGTGGAGTTTCACTGTGTGTGTTCATATATGGGCATAGGAAAGTTCTGTCCCATTCATTCCACTGTCTTTCCCATTCCCATTCCCCATCCCTTCCCTTCCTGCCCCTTTGTCTACTCCAGTGAACTTGTATCCTGCCCCCCACCCTTATTGAGAGTCAGCATGCACAGATCGGGGAGAACATTCTGCCTGTGGTTTGGGGATTGGCTTATTTCACTTAGGTAGTTCAACATTGTTCCTCACACTCCTGCATCTGTTACATTTCTCCTTTATTTTTCTAAAGTGGATTCCGGCTTCTCACATACTACATCCTTCACTAATGATAAAATTGTCTTGCTTATTTTCCTGCTCGACTAATGGCTCCTGAGTGCCTAGAACTGTGCCTGACCTGCAGTAGGACCACAGTGACTTTGGCTGAGTAAGCACAGCTTCCCGTGACAGTCCCCAGGCTACAGCTGGGACAGGGGGCTGGTGAGTATGGAAGTAAAGAGAGTGGTGGGGAGGCTGTGGAAGGCCTCTACAGGGGAGGCCTGGAAGCCTGAGGCAAGGCCGTGATGGCAGGAGGGCAGCTGGGAGGCACAGGCAGAGGCCAGAAGAGCAGGCGTCCACTCCTGCTGGCTTGTGGACAGATGGATCTTCAAGCCCTGGCTCACTGCTAGGCAGAGTCCAGGCACAAGGAGTGGGGATGGGGAGTCCAGGCTGGGGTGGGGATGGGGAGCCTCTGAAAGCCTCGCCAGCAGGGGCCGAGACAGAAGCTGAGTCCTGAGGTGAGAGGGGTGCTGTGGCGGGAAGGTGGGTGGACAGAGGGACAGGGTGGAAGGAGAAGCTTCAGGCTCCTCGAGGCTCTCACCAGAGGAGGATGACAGTGACAGGGATTGGGAGGTGAGACAGGGTGAGCCAGGGCTGTGAGGTGGCCCAAGACAACGTTTTCAAATGAGACCTTCAGGGAGAGGCTGGGACAGCAGACAAAGAAACACACTCAGAGGCGAAGTGGTGACACCCAGCACATCCCCACCACACACTAGCACTGGGACACCCAAGTTTCCAAGTACACTCGCATCACACTGCAGCTATGGGACATGTCCCCGCCACAGTGCTCTCCTACAAAGGGGGCACATTGTAGGCACAGGACACCCTTGTTGCCCAGACACTGCAGTGAAGAATGAGACATTAGTCAGGAAAAAGAAGATCCACTGATAAGAACTGACGGTGTGAAGCACTTGGCCATGACCGTGTGAAGGAAGAGTGGACCATCAGTGAGGACAGGTGTGAGGAAGGAGACTAATGGTGACAGCAGCCAGGCCTCAGATGCAGGGCCTTTGTGCATCCTGCAGGCAGAGGGTGCCAGAAAGATATGCAGCTCTTCCAAACTCCCAACTCAGACAAAACACTCCTCTGACTCTGGGTCATCCAGAAGGACGGGATCCACAGTGCCCTGTGATGGCGGGGAAGGATCAGCCTGGTCAAATCAAGTATAGGTCTCAGTAGGACCAAAAGGTGGGAGGACAAGAAGGAGGGAGGCTTTTGGCCTTTTGGGTCATCACCTGGTTCAAGATGTCTCCAGGCAGTTGACTCAAACCGCATAATTGACATACATACATGTGACACAGGCCAAGGGACATAAATGAACCCTCCTGTCCCACTCCTCACAAGCAGAACACAGATGGTCTCAGAACTGAGCTTTAAATCTATGTCCCCAGCCACCCCTGAACCACCAAATACTTTGACAATGTTATCTCCAAGGGGAAATCCCCAGAGCTGGGTGTTGACACAGTCTCCAAGGACTAAGCCTCACCTTCCTCCCTCTCTCTCTCTCTCCCTCTCACCCACAGATATCCAGCATTTTCCAGTTCCCAAAGCATGATCTCATTCAAGTCCAACAATAACCCTGGGAGGCTGGCAGAGCAGGGAGCATTAACCTTATGGTCAGATGAGGAAATGGAGGCCCAGAGAAGCAAAGCAATTACCAAGGTCACACCACCAGCAAGTCCACCCACCAAATCCAGCATCTGGGTTACCAGGATGCCTGGGACCCTTAATCTTAGAATGGGACTTTTCCGGACTCAGGGGGAAGAGTGTCATAGTTAGCATCCCTTCCTGGGAAGGTACCTGGTAGGGATTCAGGCATATCTGCTCTCTTCTGAAAGGGATAGGAATATGGGAACGAAGACAAATGCTTCTCGAACATCTGTCTACCAGGGGCCAAGTAGTGTATTAGGTACCTTGTGTATATTATCTCATTTAATCCTGATAAACTCAGTAAGACAGTCTCTCATTTTAAAGAGAAACTGAGGTTTAGAGAGTGACATTTCTAGGCCTAAAGTCATACAGCGAGTAAGTATTGGAATTAGGACTTGGCCCTGCTTATATAAAACCCATGTTTTGAGGCAGGATTCTGTGTCCCCTACACTGGCCATGTGACCAGCTGCGTAGGTACCCTTCCACTTGGTACAGAAAGTTTGTCCCTGCAAAGGCTCTAGTGAGTGGCCTTCAGAACTGAGGTGAGGGCCTAGAAAGGGGAACTGCAGGGGAGGCAAGAGCTCCGAGAGTTTGTGGGAGAAATCAGATTCCTCCCAATTGTCAGCAGGGTCCCCTCCCTCTTTCCTTCCTCTTCCCTTCCTTCTGAGCGCAGCCTGCCAGGGGGATGGAAGCAATGTCCCAGGAGGGCGGCCTCTTGGCAGATGCAGGGCCAGAGGCAGCGCCACAGAGGCCCATATCCCAGGTTGCCTCCCACTCAGAACCACAAGAAATCTGTACAAGAACTCCAGCATTTCTCCAAACCACGAGGCTATGTTGCCTGTGGCTTCCCTGACCTCCTCTTCTCATCTCCTTCCTGGTATCCTTGGAGATGGATACCAAGTTTTTTAAAATATTTTTTAGTTGTAGATGGACAGAATATTTATTTATTTTTTATGTGGTGCTGAGAATCAAACCCAGGGCCTCACGTGTGCAAGGCAAGCACTCTACCACTGAGCCACCACCCCAGCCCACATCCCAAGGTTTTAGTAGACAAATCTACTTCCTGTCCCCACCTGGCAAGGTAAATATTCAGACTCTGAAAGCCATTCATAATCCTTCCTTGGCACCAGTGGGGGCCTTCTCTTGTTCTGAGCCATCTCAAAGGCAAGACATTCCATAGCCCTACTGACATCACCTTCCAGGTTGGCCTGCCCCACCATCATGATGCTCTTCATAACCCCCAACTTGAGTCTCTGAGGCCAATTCTTCTCCGTTTCACTTTAGTGTAAATGAGGGACACCACTTCCTAAATTCAGGCACCCCCAATAACAAATGAGACCAGGGGAACCCAGCTTCTCTTTTGAAAACCAACAGCTGCACAGTATCTTTATTTATTGGCCCCATTTTCTAATTCCACAGCGATTGTGAAACATGGAAAGTAAAGTCAAAGTAAGATGGAGGGTATGACAAAAATCACTGGAGGAAGAGGAAGAGGGATGATGAGAGGTGTAGGAAGTGGACTTCTTAGATCCTCGGTTACCAGATCATCACCATCATTGCCCTCTGTAATTGCTCTGCTTGTCATCACCACTGCCACTACCATCTCTCTCCTCAACACCATTTGTATTGCTATCACAACCATTCTCACCTCCAGTTCCACTATCCTGACACTGTCTTATTCACTGCACTCAATGTCCCAGACATGGGCGTCAGTCAACATCATCAGCACTGCTACGACAACAAGCACTACAGCCACCATCACACCACCTTCATTGACACCATCACCACATCTGCACTCTTATCCCCACGTCTGTCATCACCACAGTTGTTACTATCTCAATCATCGTTTTCACCCTCCTCTTTTCCCTTGCTGCCATTTCTACCTCTAACATCACCGTAATCACCTCCAGCACCATCATCCCTTCTACCTTTATCACCTCCACCAACATCATCTCCACCAAATCACCTCCACCATCACCTCCACTATCATCACTACCTCTGTCAACATTACCAAGTCTATTAACACCATTACCACCAGCACACTCACCACCACTCTCATCATATCCATCATTGACTCTATTGTTATCCTAACCATGACCTTTGTCACCACCGCCACCATCAATGCCATTGTTAACTGACACTTTCATCACCACCATTGACACTTTCAGCGTGTTTACCGGTGGTAATCACCGTCATTCCTGAGAATGACAAAAATCATCACTATTTTTTATCATTAATGAGATAGATCATTTTGGCCCCTGCATTCAAAGGCCTAGAGAAAATTGATAGGTTCTAAGACAGAAAATAAAGACAGTGAGGGTCAAGACCCAGAGTGGGGGAGAATGGAGGCCTCTGATGTCCACATCAACTATGGCCAAAGAAGGCATCCCTTGCCGGAGTGCAGGTCTATCCTGGAGAGTGCGTGGAAGTGGGACAGGACTGCAAACAGTGAGGGCAGTGGCCTTCCATCCAGATGACCCTCAGCAGAGCCTCAGAAGTGACAAAGGCCCATAGTCAGGCTGGATGATGCTGCCCTGAGACATGGAATCCTCCAGAGAGGGCCCGACAGAGGGACAATGTCCTGGAGAACTGGGGCTAGAGCTAGGGTGTCTGGCTCTCAGATTCTTTTCTGGATTAAGGATCGTGTCTCCCACATATTCTGGCACCCCTCAGTCACCCTGCAGTTCTGGTTCCCTTCCATGTTCTCAGCTGCAGCCCAGGCATTGGAGGTGGCCCTTAAGATTGGCCTCGTGGCCTTGTGGGGCTATAAGGGAAGCCTGTAGGGGACAGCAGCAGGTGCAGGGGGAGGGGGAGGGGGCCTTCCTCTTCCCTTCCATCTCCTCCCCATCCTTTTCTCCCTGCTGCTCCTTATTGCTCTTCAGCCTTTTGCAGCCCTGCAAACTCTCTACCTTCACCAGCCTGTGCTGCAGCCTGCCTGCCAGCCCTCTCTGGCTCTCCTTCCCTCTCCAGGATAAGCCAAGGTTTGAAGTGCTCAGGGGAGATCCACGGAGGTCCTCGGGGGAAACTCAGGATGCCGTTCCAGAGGCTGCTTCTTGAGTCTCCAGCTCAACAGTCCTCTGCCCACTCCACCCCGTTCCTTCTGCTGCTCAGGGGGAAGACGGTCAGTGAGTCACCAGATGCTGCTGGATGCAGTGGCACACACTTGGAATCCCACCACCTCAGAAAGGCTGAGGCAGGAAGATGGCAAGTTTGGGGACAGCTTCAGCCACTCAGTGAGACCCTGTCTTAAAACTAAAATGTACTGGGGGCGTAGCTCAGTGGTGAAGTGTCTCTGGGATTAAGTCACAGTATTCAAAAGAAAAGGTCATCAGACACTTCTTGCCAAGCCTCAGAAGCTCCCAGATCACCCTGTATCTGGAGCAACCTGGGCCCCTGCTTTTTGAGTTTCCCTTCCCAAGGGGCATCTCCAGGGGCTACCCAATCCTTCTAGACTCGTCATCATACAACATTCCACAACAGCAAGCACATGCACACGCTTGCATTTCCACTCGGGCACCGCCACGTGCCCCTGACAGGCAAGCTGCTCCACATTCTAATGATCATCCTCACAATCAGCCACTATCCCCTATAGGGCACTCAGCATGTGTCATTCACATAGTAGGAGTTTGATCTACACTGGAGCATTTAAGCTCCCTACATCCCTGTGAGTTTGGTATTTCAAATGTGTTTCCCATTTTGACAGGAAGCGAAGCTAGGACTTCCATAGATTGATGGACCAAGGTGATACCATGAGAAAGTGCAGAGCGGGGACTCACGTCTGGGTCACTCTGACTTCTGAGTATGCGCCCCAGATTCTGAATGACTGTGCTTTCCTGCCTGCACCCAACCCCCTGGGGACAAACAGAGCAGCATGTCATGCACACTGTTGCCCACATATAACACATACTCTACACACACTCCATGCCCAAGGTGCAGCCATTTCACACACACGCACACACGTGCACATGTAGAAATGCACAGAGGACACTTTTAGGAAGAATACACTTCATCAATCTAGTCATTTAATAAATGTCTACTGTGTGCTGATCTGACTAGTTCTGCTGAACCTTAGGCATGATGGTCACCAAAGAGAGGCAGGAAATGCCACATCCTGAGTGTCTAGCATATGCCAGACTCTATGCCAAAGGAAGTCTGTGGTCATGGGGACGTGTGCAAGACTGCACATATATGCATGCGTGCACACACACACACACACACACACACACACACCACAGTCTAGGTAGAATTTGTCATGGGCTATGACTGCTGGGTCCATGAGACTTAGGGACACTGGGACAGGTATCTGAGAGTGCATTATTTGATATAGGTGGCTAGGGGAGGTGGAAACTTTGGAGGTTATTGATCCTACTAGTTCAAAAGAACCTAGACTGCCCAAGTGGGAGGAAGGCCCCAGAAACCCAGCGCTGCTGTCTGCTCATGATTTCTGGTTTGGAGCAGAGAGGGTCCAGCCTGGGGGTGGTATATCCTGCCAGCCTCCACAGGCTCCAGGGCCCAAGCTACCTCTCTGGGTCCAGGGACCCAGGGTGAGCATCTCTGAGCTTTCCCATGCTACTCCATCACTGCGGGCCTTACTGAGCTCCACTTAACTCCCTGGTATGGGAAATGGACAGGAAATTAAAGATAACTAGGTAGTTTGAGAGGATTAAGGATAAGGGAGAACAACATAATCATGTCATAGTTGCTATGGGACAGGAGAACACACCAAAGGAAATGGAAATGGCTTCAGACCAGTCCATTACAAGGACAAGGGCAAGGCCAATAAGCAGACCACAGAGTTCTGAGGGGGGAACAGAAACATCAATCACCAGGGAGTTGTTCAATGCAGTCCAGCCAAGCAAGGCCCTGGGCCCAAGGAGAGGAAAGCAGACCGGGCTGTTTAAAGGCCTAAATGGGGCAACAAAGCTGTTCTGTGCCTGCTGGCTGGGGAGAGCCTTTGGCCCAGAGATGGAGGAGCTGTTCCTGGGCTTGGAGTGGGCCGTCCTTGCCTAGGGAGCTAAGCCAGTTCCTCCTAAGTACTAATTTCGGAAGAACTCAAAGCCCAAAGACTCCAAGCATGGGAGAATCCCTGGTCAGTTGTTGAGAGCCAAGGCCCAGTCAGAATGACTCCTGGCATTTGCCAGAGGGAATGTTTGAAAGGTGACGCCAGCGAACAATTGAGATGATGATTTGAGTTAAGCTGTACATAATTTCTGTGATGCTGGATTGATTGTATTGTATATTTGACCTTTACTGTGGGCAATAGGGTGGCTCTTGCTGCCTCAGGCGCAAACAGGTGGCTTTTTGCTTCTCTGTCATCTGAGGGCCCATTCCCCAGTTTCTTCCACTTGATACAGTGGGATTTCTTGAGGCCTTGGCCCATGGAGTTCCTGTGAGTCCCCGTCCCTGTCCCCGTCCCCCCCCAATTTCAGGGAGATTGGACAGAGCCAAGTGTAGGGAGTGTGTTCCTGTGTGGTGTGTGCAGTGCCGGTGAGAGTTGGGGAATAAAGAGTTGCTGTTTGAATCTATAAGGCTTTGTGGCAGCTCAGTTATTACACCCAGCTAGACTGCAGCAGTTACCAGCCATGGATGATGGGTAAGCTTACAGGATTGCAAGTTGGAGAAAGCCTCAGCCACTTTTTTTGAGGCCCTGTCTCAAAATAAAAAATAAAGAGTGCTGGGGATGTGGCTCAGTGGAAGAGCACCCCTGGGCTCAATCCCCAGTGCTGAAAGAAAGAAAGAGCAAGAAACAGAAAAGAAAAAAGAAAAGAGGGAGGGAAGGAGGGGAAGAAGGAAGGAAGGAAGGGCAGAGGGAGGGAGGGAGGGAGGGAGGGATATAACAGAACTCCCAGTCCAGAGCACCAGGAGAATTGTCAGCTTTTGGTGATGTGAGTGGAAAATCAGTTTGGAACGCAGAGAGAGTTATATACCCAATGAATATTTATTGAACACATACTTTGTGCCAGGCATGGATCTCATTTTTGAGGACACAACCCTGATCAAGACAAACCCATTCCCTAAAATTCAAGAGAGTAACTAAATCAACTCTAGGCCCCCTTCTATGTTATGGTGCCATTCTAACTCTGCCATGATCCTGAGCCAAGTATCTGCTCCTTACCTCGGTCTCCTCTCATTGAAAACCCTTCCCAAGGGAAATCAAAAGGGAAACTGTCTACCCAATGCTTGCCTTTCACCCAGCCCTGGTGTCCTTGTGGCTTCCTGCCCAGCCAAGAACAAAGGCTGGAAGGACTGTTTGTCTGGGACAGCCTGTGCCTCCCTATAGGGTGTGGGGGCTGAGGACCCTAGCCTGTCCTAGGCCTGACCCGAGTGAGCCGTCTCTGGAAACAATAGTCAGAGGCATCTCCCCCAAGATCTCCACCAAGGATGGGAAGTGGGGCATAGGGTGGGCTGGTCTGGGCATGGTTTGGAAGGCACATTTACTGGTCGAGTTGGCAGACAAGCTCCTGGGATACTGGAGTGAACCCAGGAGAGACAGTATCTTTCTTCCTCTTCTCTAAAACAAAGCGACTATTTCTGTTCCCATCTTACCTTGCAGGAGGCCTTAGAGCTGCAGAGCTGATCCTTTCTTCTCCAGCCAGCCCAGGCCAGGGCACAGCCCTCCTGCCACACAGGAGTCCCTGTCCTGGGCCAGGAGGACAACACCCCTGTCCCCTAGCACAGGCCACTTTTTATGCACACAAGGGGCGGGCAAAACCCAGGCTGTGGGACACATCAGACACTTGTGCCATCAGGGGCAGCAGAAGACTTCTCCAATTGTCGGCCCAGGAATCGAGGGGCCCCTTGGGTGTACATGCCACCAAGAGGCAAGGGGGCACTCGGGAGGCGGAGTGTTGCCAGGTGCACAGGTGGGTGGCCTGCTAATGCACTCTGTGGCCAGCCAGGTAGGTGGCCTGCTGTTCTTTCCTACTGGGCCTGAGTGGGGGCCGTGGGCACAGCTCTGCAGGGAGCACAAGGGGGGTGTGAAGACCAAGGCCTCCCAGCAACTGAGAGAAAAGAGCAAACCATCAGCAACCAAGGAACTCACTCCAGCACCTGCCCACCCAGCCCTGTTCTCCATCACACATGCACCAGCCCTCCACGTGACCACATTTGTTCTTCAACACCCTCCCCATGCCACGTCTGGGAAGAGCTTTGCTGGACCGGTGGGCCTCATCTCTGTGCGAACCTCTGCTTTGATCATGTCAGCCACAAGGAGGGAGAGCAGTTGTGAGGGGAAGTGGAAGAGAAAGATCATCCTTTCTCTGCCCCTCCTTGTACACCTCTCTGGGGCTCCAAAGAGTCCAGCTGCTTGCAGAAGATCCTCCACCCACACAAGAACCCAGTGTTCTGAGTCCTGACCCTCCATGGGCCAAGGATTCAAGAAATCCCACTGTATCAAGTGGAAGAAACTGGGGAATGGGCCCTCAGATGACAGAGAAGCAAAAAGCCACCTGTTTCTTCTCCATCCAAGCTATGTAGGTAAATATAACACCCTCCTATGACAGCCCCTGACTGTTCCCAAAGACTCCCCATGTGCTTCTTCATCTCATCTTCCCAACAACCCTGGGAGGAAGGGATTATTCTTGTCCCCATTGTACAGATGAGCAAACTGAGGTTTCCACAAGCAAAGTGACTTCCTTGCTCCAAGTTGTCCAGCAAGGGAGAGGTGGCACCAGGACTTAATGTTAGGCCCATGGATCTCAAATGTCTCCTTCATCTGCAGTGGAGAACTCAGAGTCTGAACATGAGAAGACTTGGCCTGCTGCAAAATGAGCTTGACCTTGCAACATATTACGTACTTATGGACTCCTTGGTTGGTGAGGCATGGTCATGTTGTGCTGATGTTAGCCTGCCAGGCCTCTGAGCAGTCCCCAGTCTTGACAGTTTGTCCGCAGTACCTCTAGCTCTGACCCTGCTCCTTGTCCCCCTCACTGGATGCCACCTGGCTGGCATCAGGAGTCAGGGCCTGGGCCTGCCTCCGTGGCCCTCCGGCTCATGAGTCTGCACTGCCCTCAGTTCCTCTGTTACTCAGCATATGGCATGACTCTGGGGCTGAGGGCGGGGATCTGGGGAGGGAAGCCTGAGTCACCCCCAGGCCAGGAAGCACAGCGCTTGGCATGGTTCCTGGCCCGGCTGAGGAGAGAGAAGACACATTGAGTTACCGAGGCTGGCCTAGGGCAGGGAAGAGACAGGAGGGAAAGGGGTGTCATGAGCCCCTGGAGATGGGGGAACACACCGCCAACCAGGTTCCATGGGCTGCAGCCAGGGGAAGGCTCCAGGGAGAACTGGGAGCACCTGGAGGGGTGGGGACTACAGTGAGAGGCCAGCAGGATCTCTACTCTCTCCAGCCTTCCTTCCCAAGCCAACTCCCCAGCCAGGCCCTCTCTCCCCGCAGAGATGTGTGACAGCTGGGGCAGTTCCAGAGGAGGGATCCCGCTGAACCCCACAGGGTGAGGGCGCCACCTCCCACTGCCTCCCTCCATCTCTTCCTGTCACGTCCTTGGCCACCAGTGTTTCAAAATACACTGGTTCTTGGCTGGATGTTGACTTAGGAATCAACAACATCAGGTTTCAAATTCATTCCCCCAGTTTTAGCTCTCACCTCTCGGCAGACCATTCCAGTCCAAAGTGCTCCTTTTGAGCTCCTGGCCCACAGAGTGGACAGCCTCCTTCACGTGTCCTCCAGGGTGACCCTCAGACACCTCCAGCTCAATTGGTTCTAAGCAAAGCTCTTCTTTCCCCTCCCCCACAGCCCCACTCCTAAAACACAATTCATCCTTGAACTCCAGGAATAATGTCACCACCCATCAGCTGGACATCATATTTGATATTCCTCACCTAACTTTGTCCCTTCAACATATATGAACAGGTGGTACCAGGTACTGCCTGAGGAGATGGGGGACAGCTGTGAGCAAGTCACAGTCCCTGCACCCACTTCAGTTTATAGTCTCATCCAATAAGTAAGCAGAAAAATCACTGATCAGTTGACAAGAAGTTGAGATGGGTGTAATCCCAGGGGCTGAGGGAACCCAGAAGAGGAGTATCGGGCCAGGCACAATGGTTCATGTATGTAATCTTAGTGACTCAGGAGGCTGAATCAGGAGGATTGCAAGTTTGAGACCAACCTCAGCAACTTAGTGAGACTCTAATTGTCTCAAAATACAAAGGACTTGGGATGTAGCTTAGTGGTAGAGTATCCCTGAGTTGAATTCCCATTACCAAAAAGGAAAGAGGAAGGGAAGGAAGGAAGCCATTAATCAAATCCTGTATGTGGATCAGTGAAGTCCTCACAGAGCTGAGAGTATGTACAAAGGCCAGAAGTAAAAGAGAACGTTCAGCAATTGAGAAACTTGATCACATCATGCTCTGGATATAGAGAGGCAAAGCTATAAATTGGGGGATAGGGTCTTACCTGGTAGGAGATGAGCGTGCAGAAATCACTAGGCACCTGAGCACCTAGGCCTTACTGGCTATTGGAGGGAATTTAGCCTGCATCCTAAGAATGCTGGGGGCCATTAGAACATCTTAAGTGAGCAAGTGAAACTGTGCCATAAATATCCAAAAGATTGCCCAGTCTTCTCACCTTGACATTCAAACTGCTTCATTAAGCCAGGTACAGTGGCTCAGGAGGCTGAGGCAGGAGGATCTAAAGTTCAAGGCAACTTCATCAACTTAGCGAGACTGTGTCTCAAAATTTAAAAATAATAATAAAAAAAATAAGGGTTGGGGATGTGGTTCAGTGGTTAAAAACCCCTGGGTACAATCTCTGCTACAAAAAAAAAAAAAAAATCTAGTTCTTTCATGGCTGTCTCACCAACCTTATGAACTGAGATCTTTCTGCTAGTCTTCAGATAGTCCTTCATCTTCGGGTCTTCAACCCTTCATGCCCCAAGCCAACCTCCAACCAAGAAAACCATGAAGGCAAAAATAATGTATAGATAGATAGATAGATAGATAGATATACATAGATATATATAGATAGATATAGATATATAGATAGATTAGATAGATATAGATAGATAGATAGATAATATGGGACCAGGGATTGGACCACATCCCTGACCCCTTTTTATTTTTTATATTTAGAGACCAGGTCTCACTAAGTTGCTGAGGCTGGGTTTAAACTTGCAATCCACCTACATCAGCTTCCCAGGTCACTGAGATTACAGATGGGCACCACCACACCCAGACATATATCTCCAATTTGTCATCTCACTTACGTACTGTCCTTCAGGTTCAGATAGTTCCCAACTTATGATGATTCAACTAATGCCTTTTTTGGCTTTATGATGGTGCAAGCCTGATACATATTTGGTAGAAACTGCACTTCAAATTGTGATATTTTTCTGGGATGGTGGTATGCAATTCAGTACCCTTCATGATGCTGGGCAGGGCCAGAGAGCAGAAGCCTCCCCTCAGTCACACGATCATGAGAGGAAACAACTGATCCTCTACAGTGTGCTGTGTTGCTAAGCCACAATGTTCTGGAGGGACAGTGAGTGCATATTTGACTTAGGATTCTTTTCCACTTACAGTGCATTTATTGAGCCCTGTCCATTGTAAGTCAAGGAGCACCTACACGTCCATACCTCCCAGCAGCTTTCAGGATAAAGATGTGAATCTGCCTGTCACCTTCTGTTGCCCCTGCTCCATCCCTCTGGCAAGAGCTTGCCTATTGAGGCCCCAGGAATCTTCCTGAAGCCCAGATCAGGCCTGGCCTGTGCATTTCCTTGCAGGCTCTGAGCAGACCCTGGATGAACTGGGGTTTATCCAGTCTCCAATCCCAGCAGCCCTTGGCTTTGAAAGATCTTCCTTGTCCATGAGTCCTATCAAAGGGTGACCCTCCTTTCTCAGGCCTTCCTTGCTCTTCACACTTGTTGACCCAGCAGCATCAAATGGAACTTTTTTGGATTTGCCTAGCCAAGGTAAGGAAAGGAGGCTGCTGGAGGAATGTTCCTGGAAGAGAAAGCCTGCTCTCCATGATAGACACCCAGTTCCATCTTGGCAAGAGGAAGGGGAACCAGTTCATCTGGATCTGCTCGAAGGAAGTCCTGTTTTAGATGGAAGGGTGACATTGTCCCACGGTGAAGAAACCCACCTTCCCTCACGGCCCCCCATGCCTTCCTTTCCTTGGCCAGGGAGGCTGTGTGGACTTAGGGGCTGATCAGATTCAAGGGACACAGAGAGCTTCCTGCACATCCCCCAAACAAGGGACAGTTGGGGGTTCCCTTCTCTTCTTAATATCCACACGCAGAGCCCCTTTCCCTGTATCAATTTGGGGACTCTGGGCTGCTTTCAGGAAGTGGGGTGCTTCTGTACAGTCTAGCTTGTGGGGAGGGGGGAAGAGATGGCTTGTCATGGATTTTTGTGGTTGGAGGTGGTTGGAATCCCAGCTGTGCCCTCAGCCCCCTCGTCTCTTCTGCATCAGCACACCTCCTCCTTCAAAGAGGGGCAGGAGGAAGCAAGGGAGGGAAGAGGGGGGCACAGCTGGCCTCTCAAGGATGGGAAGTACCCCATGCACTCAGCAGCCAGACTTGCCAAAATGATCAGCAAACCCCAAAGCTTGATAGGGGGACAGACATTTAAGGCAAAAGGTAGGTGACTTGAACATACCTTCAGGGTCGATCCTTATAAAGTTTCCCCAAAGAGGAGATTCTCAATCCTGGCTTCACATTCGAATCACCTGGAGAGCTTATAAAAATGCCATTGCCTGGGCCCTAGGCCCAGAAGCTCTGTTCTAATTTATCTTGGCTGGAGGCCAAATGCTGGTGTGCTTCAAAATCTCATTAGCCACTCAGGAGGCTTAGGCAGGAGGATCACAAGTTTGAGGCCAGCCTCAGCAATTTAGAGAGGCCCCATCCCCAAATAAAAATAAATAAATAAATAAATAATAAAAAGAACTGGAGATATAGCTCAGATGTACAGAAACTCTGGGTTTCATCCCTAGTACCCCCAACCCTTGAAATACTTTCCTTAAGGCCTTGATCATAGATGAACTTCCAATAAGGAGAGAAAGAAGAAAGGAAGGGGTAGGAAAAGGAAAGGAGAGCTGAGGAGGTGAGAGAAGTGGAGGTGGGGGAAGGGAGGCAGAGGAGGGAGGGGTCCTAGAGGCCTGAGGACCTTCAACAGGTGAGAGACTGAAACAGTGGTCAGAGGGCTGGGGAGAAGAGCAAGTGTGTACATGAGCCCCATCTTTTCACTGGCTCTCCTGGGTTTCTTCTCCGAGCACAGAGACAGTTTGACTCAGTGATCTTCAAGATTCATCTTGTTCTGTGGGCATGGCATCTAGTGCCACAAGAGAGGAGCAAAGCTCTCTGGGAGCCCAGAAAGCCCCCCAGATTCCAGGAATCAGAAGAGGTGTTGCAGCTCTGAAGAATAAGGAGGATTTGCACAGGCCCAGGAGGTGAGAAAGGTAGAAGTGGGGGGCGGGGGTCAGGGCAGCACTGGGTGAATGAATATTCCAGGCCAAAGAATTGGAGTGAGGAAAAAACACAGTAGCAGGAAAACACTGGGAGTGTTTTGGGAATCCTGAGTAGTCACTGTCGCGGCCAGGGACAATGGGTGTGGCCTGGTGGATTGGAATCCTGTGTCTGTCCCACAGCTGTGTGACCTGAGAGAAGTCACTGAACACAGCCTCATTTTCCTCATTGGTTCCAACACTAATTCTCCCCTCTGGGGAAGGGATGGAAGAAGAAAGAGCCTTTCTTGGCTGGGTTTCTAGAAAGATCTTACATGTGAGGAATGACAGTGATCCCCAAGTGTGAGCCAAATGACCAAGGGGTCACTCACAGAGACTCTGGTCCCTTCCTTCATTCTATGTCAATGAGGCTTCCCAGTCAAGGGGACCGAGCCAGGAGAATCAAAACTCTGGACTAGAATGCAGACAAGCATGGTAGAGGTCCCCAAAAGGCAATGGCCAGCCACCATCTGCCTCTCTCAGAGAGCCACAGAGGAAGGGACAGGCAGGGGAGCTTTGGATTTCCTGGCATGTACCCCAGCCACACCTTTGCCCAGTCACCCCATTTCACAGATGAGAAAAGCGCCAAGTTGCCAGGAAGCAGCAGAAGCAGGCCAGAACCAGGACTCTCTGACTCCTAGACCCACACTTGCACTGTGTCACTTGGCTCTAAGAAGGCCCCATCTGTGACGGTGTGTCTGGACAGCCTCTGTTGGCTCCCTCTGCTCAAGATGGCCCTCCCTCTTCTCCCCTCCATCTGCCCTATTCTTCTCTGGAACACACTCTCTACAGCCAGCCCTGAAGCCTGTGTCTGTCCTCTCCACTGGGACCCAGGCAGATGACATTGGAATAATTGAAGTGTCCTTCTTATGACCTTGAGTTCTGGCAAGGCTGACTTCCCTTGTGGTGACTGGGGCTGATGACAGCTGAGTGGAACAAGGACACACATACACAGACACACATCAATGAGCCACATCACAGCAGGCATGGACAGGATCCCCCCGTCGCCTGCCAGGGCAGCTTCCCGCACCCACAATAGAGACAGCTGGGAATACCCCTATCAAGTGACAGGGCTCCACCTCCATCCTACCTCCTCTTCCCAGCCAGGAACACACCTGCCGACTGACGGGGCACAGTCATTCCCTATAGCTTCAGACACATCTCCATGTCACCCCTGCCAACAGGTGGGACACAGCCACCTCTTCAAGACATAAACAACATGGGCAAGTTGCAGATAGAATTGCAAAGGACACTCTGGGTCCCAAGGCTGCATAGATAGATACCAGCCTCTTCAGGACTTGGGAACTGATGAGCACCAGTTTTACCAGGCCCCTATTCCAGGTCCTCACTGTGTGACAAATATAGCAGGAATGCAGGCATTGGAGCTGCCTGGATGTATCTGGGTAGTCTGGGGCCTTCCATGGCCCAGTACACACGTGCAGTTCAGGTTGCCTCTGGGGGCAAGCATATGCACACGTACACGTGTGCTCACACATGCACCCACAGGTCTCCAGCTCTCATAGGTGTCTTTTTGTTGTTGTTGTACCAGGATTTGAACCAGGGGATACTTATGTTCCAAATACAGGTCTGAACAAATACCTAAACCAGGCACTGGGATAACAGACAGAAATCAGAAAACCATTCTCTGTGGAACTATTAAGCTAGAAGAGAACCCCAAAGAGACCCCCCCAAAAGGTGACAAGCTGGGGTTGGGGTTGTGGCTCAGCGGTAGAGCACTTGCCTAGCACGTGCGAGGTGCTGGGTCCAATCCTCAGCACCACATAAAAGTAAATAAATAAAAATAAAGGTATTGTGTCCAACTACAACTAGAAACTAAAAGGTGACAAGCTGTAAGACCTATTGTGTCTGGAAGGAGCAAGGTGATGTTCTGGCCCTCTGAGTCCTTGCCAAGACCATACCTGGGAGATTTGTCCAGTGGCAGGCCTCAAGCAGTGAGGGACCACGGAGCAGGCTCTGTGAGAACATTCTGGGCAGAAGGGACCATTTGGCTTGAAATAGAGTCAACTTGGGATTGAGCCTTCTGAAGGGCTGTCACAGGGCACAGGCCATGTGTAGCCACAGGAGACAGAGCTAGTTTGGACCTGTTGGTGGAAGCCACAGGAAGACCACTTGGAATGACTGATCCCAGAATGCCAGTGGAAGGAAGGAGCCTCCCATCAATAGAGGTGTGCCAGCAGAGTTCAACTGACCCCTGGGTGGAGGCTGCAGCTAGATGACCTCGAAAGGTACTTTCAACCCTGAGATTCCATGACTCTGGCATTTGAATTCAACTTATTCATGCTACAGATGAGGAAACTGAGGCCCAGAGAGATGCAGGGAATGTTTGAGGTCACACAAGGCGTTATTGGTAACTAGACTCAGGAGTCCTCATGCTCCATCTTGGATCCTCCCACTCCTTGGATGTTTGGGCCAGAACCAACCTCGTGGCCCAGAGATCCAGAAGCTCCTCTCTTCATTTGGCATCCTGGGTGGTCTGACACCCTGTGGTCTTTCCCAGCCCCTGCCTGGACTCAGCTGATGGATGAGCTCCTTGTTGAACCAGCTCTGGCTCTACAGATTGATGCTCTCAGGCTGAAAGGAGATCCACATTTGACCCAGAGCCAGATGTGTAGCAAAGAGAAGTGGGAAAATGGGAGATCCGGGGACTTGAGGGAGGCTGCAGAGCCTGGGGGCTATGGTTAGGATCCATAGACCTGGTGAACCCCTCAGAAACTTGGCACATAGTAGGTGTTCCATAGATCACATGGAGACAAGGAGGAAAAAATCTTCCTCTGGAGCAGGGATGTTAGGAATGCCAGTGGATGAAGCTAAGGGTCCCACAGACTCTTAGCAGAAATCCCGAGGCCTGGGACGTGGGTCATTGGAAATGTCCTCATCCTGGACCCCACCACCACCCCAGCCTTTCTCCCCTGAGAAGAACTCCCCGGTCCAGCCTTTTCCCTCTGTCCTTGCTTGTGAAACCAAGATGACTTCTGTCCTACCCATCAGGGCAAGGTGACTTGCTAAAGTGCCAAGAGATTTCTGCAGAAGAGGGGCTTCTTGTCACTAAGAATGCCACAAAACAGAAGACTCCACCCACATACCAAGCCCTTCATGAGTCAGTGAAATTTCCATAGGGGATTAGGGGTTGGGAGAACAGACAGGTCTGACCCCAGGTGACCTGGGGACAAAACTGGAGTATGGACCTCCAATCTCCCAGTACACAGGTATTTTCTCACCTGCCCTTTGCATGTTCTGGTGACAAACTACTTTCCACTGTTTCATGGGCCCTTTGCAATTACAAATGAGGCAACCATTATTACCCTCATTTTAGGAAAAAGAACTAAAGGCAAGAGAGACACAGCATCTTTCCAACTATGTTTCCTTAAAAATCAAGAATGTGGTGAGTTAATTGGGGGCAGGGGAGTTGGTAATAGAAATGGTGACTTAGGAAAGCACACCTGATGATGGAGTTCCAGGCCCATTTCAAGGCCATGAGGGACATTTGTGAAGCAGTGAGTTCAAAACATCACTATGGATAGGCTGACTGAGACCCACTTGAACAATTAGCGTGTAGCGTGTGTGTGTGCGTGTGTGTGTGTGTGTGTGTGTGTGTGTGTGTGTTTGGGCTCTATGATAGGTAGGCCCAGAAAGACTAATATTTTTGTTGTTTCATTGGGAGTTCTGGGAATGGAACCCTAAGCCTCACGCATGCCAGGCAAGTGCTCTACCACTAAACCACACCCTAGCCCAGGGATCATTACTTTTAACAAGCACATCAGGAGAATCTGACATGTGGCCAGATTTAGAAATAACTGCTTAAGGTAGCCAGAGTCTTCCAGTCCAAAGGCAGGGCAAGTCCTGGGAAGAAATACCTCTGGAGGATACATATTTCCATGAATTTCAACTGTACTTCTGGTGATAACATGGGAGCAGGGGCTGTGTGGATATTGACTAGCTAACCATCCATCACCACTTCCTCTTCCCTTTCAGATCCCAGTCTGTTCATCCACTTCTGAGCAGCCAGCATGTGAGATGCTGCACTATGGGGGCTTGATCTTGATTAGTCTCAGCATATTTGACTCACTTGCAAAGGTTTTTTAAAATAGTAGTAATTGGGCCTTACTTCCAGAGATTAAATTGGTCCAGGAGAGCAGTCTGAGCACTGGTATTTTTTTAAAGCACACCAGGAAATTCTAATGGGTAGCCAGGATTGAGAGTACTGACCTCAGTCAGCCTCGATAATTGTAACTTCTTTGCCATGTGGTTGGCTTCAGTTTGGCATGTGACAATTCTGTACAGTGAGAGGCATTAACAGAAAGCTGCTGAAATGTACTGTTCAAGGTCACTTTGTTCTGAAAAAGTGACCCAAAGCAAAGCCATGACTTCTTCCTGTCTTGGGGTCTTATTGAATGAGAGTGCCATCCTGGGAGCTGATTAGCCACCTTATGACTATGAGGAGACAGGCTTCAGGACAGAAGTCAAGAACAGAAGGATGGAGGGAACTGGCCTCCTGGATTCTGAATAAACCCACTATTGAAACACCCTTATGGAGGACTTCTTCTGTGGGATAGTTAATGAGCGTATTATGTAAGCCTTTTATTTTATTTTATTTATTTGAGGCCAAATGCTCTTTCCATTTGATGGGAGAGGAAAACAAAGCTCAGGGAGGTTAAGTTACAAAAAAAGATCATAGAACTAGTTAGTAGCTTTAGTTGAGATGAAGGTTAGACCTTTTTCCATAAACCAAGTGCACACACGCACACACACACACACACACACAATCCCTCAAACCCTAGGTGGTATAGCATAGTAGAAAAAATCATTGAGCTTTGAGGAGAGATCTGAGGTGGAGAGGTGGGTGTATGGGGATAAAGGCCACATAGCGGTGATAATCAGGTCAAGCATCCTGTGGGTGTCCCCTGCTGGGAGGCAGGGGAGGGGCAGCTGGTGCCTGCTCTGACTCCATCAGCCAGTAATTAAAACTTGACAAAAAGATTAATATACAGGGGACAATTTTAATCAGAGACTCCTGGAGCATTAGTGCTGGCACAGCCTAAAGAGACCATGTCATCCGGCCTCCTTATTGTATAGATGGGGAAACTGAGGCAGGCACAGGGAGCAACTGGCCTTAGTTTCTTGAAGGAGTCTGGGGGTCAGAGGTCAAGGTGCCCCATGTTATTTCCTGGTCAAAACTCTTCCTCTGCCCTAGTATCACATACATATGGGATAGCTTTAATTATCTTATTATACCATTCAACTTGTCACTGATTCCCAGGGCCTCAGCAAAGGCCTACACCTCAAGATTACTTTTGTACACACTCTGCTTGGCTCCAGGAGGCTGAAGGGATGAGGGTGAATTGAGGAGCTCAGGGAAGCTGAGTTTGGTCACCTCCCAGGGTTCAGGTCAATTAGGGTGCTGAGCTGGGGGATAGTTAGCCTGAGGACATGGCCTTGGCCTTTTTCACTAGAGGGGTTGGAAATGTCACTCATCCATTATCCCAGCCCCTCAATTTACCAAGTGCTGTCTGAAATCTTAACTGAGATCCACACTCCCCACCAAAGAGAGGGGTTCATTCCTTTTCAAAACGTTTCTATTTTTCTTTCAATGAGACACATTCTTTGTAAGGACATCCACAGAACGCCTCAGGGCATAAGGCCAAAATCCACTTCTCTGCATCCCCTCTACCAATACCCAGCCATAGGCACTGGGAAGAGTTTCTTGTCTAACCTTCTAGACTTCTCTTTCCCCACACCTTTAGGTCTATTGCATGTCCCCTATTGTCACATGGGGACATTGTCACATCCCTGGTGCCTTGCAGGAGGGAGGAGGTCCACTTTGGGATCCTCCCTTCCCTATGCCCTCCTAGGCGACTGTCCTCTGTCTCAGTCTGCTGTCCAGTCAAAGCCCCGAGCTGGCTCACAAGGTGCCTAGTGCCAACTGGAAAAGCATGTCCCTCTAGGCACATAATTGAGCAGAGAGTCCCTGTTCTTGAGGGTGGATGCTCTTTTCCTCTAGGGCAGTGTGAGGAACACCGGGGACCTTGCTTCATGGCCACAATGTCTCCACCTCTGCCCTGTATGTCCACCGACACTGTCACTGCCTTGAACCAGGCTTCCTCCCAGAGACTGCAGTGGCCCCCGTCTTCCCACCAGCTTCCCTGCTTCTCATTGGTCCCTCCAATGCCCCTGCTCCCTGTAGCCAGATGGATTGATGTCACAAGCAAAGTAGATCATGTCCCTCCTAGGCTAAGCCCCTCAATTATTTCCTCTTGCCTCCAGTCAAGGGCACACTCCTTGAGGATGACACTTAGGGACCTTTCCCTATTATTAGCACAAATGTGACTGCACTAGGAACAGGGCCTGTGTGCAGCAGGCTCCCTCACATGTGTGAATTCTGCTTCTACCACTTGCTGGCTGTGTGGCCTCTGGCAATCCAGAGAACCTGGCTACCTCTCAACTTCCTCATCTGCAAAATGGCCATGATGATAATAACAGCATCTGCTTCGCTGCATTATACAGAATAGGAAATCAGGGAATTTGGGTCAAAGAGCTCAGAAAAGTACCTATGAGATGAGGCCATGAGCACTTGAAGATCAGTGTCCCAAACGGCCCTCCACCGGAGACCTGAGCCCAGCTCCAGGCAAGTGGGGAAAGGGAGTTCCATGTGATACAGACGGGGACAGAGGTCACTGTGAGACCGCTCACCCTGGACTCACTTCCAGGAGCTGAAAGGAAGATCTGACTGTGGCAGGTCACTTCCTGGAATGAGTCCTTTGAAGGGGACAGAGTTATAAGAACAGGCCCCAAGGGCCCTTTAGCTCCTGCCCTATGGCCTGGGAGAGAAGGAGGCCAGAAGACTTAGGGGATCCACAGAAGCTCCTGAGCCTCAGGTCTCTCATCCACAAAATGAAGTTCTGAATGACATCACAGAGTGGCTGTGGAACTTAAGGGAATAACTCACAGAACACCACCACAATGCCTAGAATATAGTAGGTGCTCAATAAACCCCTGGGGTAGGAAGAAAAGGGAAGACTGTGGACCCTCAGTCCAGAGTGAAGCATGAAATGCTCTGGGCCACCTGTAGCCTAGGGGGTAGGTGACAAGACAAAGCACTTCCCAGGTACTTTAGGAGTGCTACTGGCTTTCTATGTGAGCCACGTGGGCAAGGTGGGGTGGAGGAAATATAGCAGTACCGCGATGCACAGGAGACACAGGGAGAGGGCAGCTGTGCTTTTCACTCGATGCTCCTCATTGTCCGTATCTGGAAAGTGGGGATCATCTTGGCAGGTGCACAGGCCTATTGTAAAGCTGAACAAAGCTATTGAGTGGGAAAGTCCACCATAGCGAATGTGGACGTTTACTGGCTCCTCATTGGCCAGAGAAGCCATTTGGAGTCATGATTCACAGTGCTGCCTTTGGAGTCTGGTTGAGGTAGGTACAATTGTGGTTTATTCTTCCTCAACCAGCACACCTAGGCAAGTCACTCAACACCCCTTAGTGACAGTTTTGGTTTTTTTTGTCTCTAGAATAGCAATAATAATTATACCCATTTTATAGGATTTGGGAGAAAATTCCTCAATGAGACCACTTCAGTGAAACTTCTAGCCCATGTAAATAGTTACTGTGTAGCTATTGACTTTTTTTCCATTCTGTGGATGGAACCAAGGGACTTATACATGCTAGACAAGCACTGTACCACCACAGTCTCACTGCCTTGCCCAGGCCAGTCTTGAACTTGTTATCCTTCTGCCTCAGTCTTCTGAGTAGCTGGGTTTTCAGGTATGCACCACTGTGCCTTGACTAATATATAGTATTTTTTAAGATAACATTATTCTTTAAGGAGAGAACATGTGTCTTAAACCTATAGGCAGGTAGAGTCACATGCCTATAATCCCAGCATCTCAGGAGGCTGAGACAGGAGGATCACAAGTTTGAGGCCAGTCTCATCAATTTATCAAGGCCCTGGAGTGAGACCCTATCTCAAAATAAGAAAATAAAAAGGGATGAGAATGTAGCTTAGTGGTGGAGCATCCCTGGATTAAGCCTCCACAGCCAATAAATACATAAGTAAATAAATAGATAAATAATTCCTTCTCTTGATGCTGCTAATGAAGCCAGAGAATACATCCAACTGACACTCAAGAAATCTTCCATAGCCAAAAAAAGTCCTTAGCTCTCAGGAACATTATTGTATTATGGACTATGATCTCTGGAAGAACTGTTCAAGATTGTTTATTCCAATCACCTCATTATACAGTTGGCCAAACTAAGACTCAGAGTGCAGAACAGATACTCCCCAAAGCTCATGAATGCCATGGCTAGACCTAGGACCAAGACCTCCTGACAGGAAACCAGTATCCCAAGTTCACCAAGGTAGTTCCTGACTTGGAGTTGCTTCTAAGTGGAAGGGATTCATCCCCCGGCAGAAGACAATTGCTATGGCCTCCCCAGAATCTCAACAGCTTAGAGCCTACTCCCTGTGCTCTGCTGGCCTTGTTCAAGGCCACCCCTAGCTGGTGGCCTAGGTTGGCCTCAGCCTGCCCCCCACAGCAGCCTAGGCCAGGTGCTCTGTGATTGCTTCCTGTCCTCACAGGCTCTGCTTGTTTGCTCTGTCGCTGCTTCCTCACCCCCCAGCACACCAGAGGCACTGACCAACAGTGTGGGACTCCAGGGGCCAGCACCCAGCCTGCTCTCAGAGGTTGGCCAGCCCTCCCCAGACCTACCACCTGGAGCCCAGGAACCCAGCCAGACTCTGGAGACACCCCCCTCAGCACTCCCTCCAGTTTCCCGCCTCCTACACTCACCCCCTCCCCAGCAGCGGGTCCTGCCTCCATCTGGGGGAGAAGCCAAAAAATCAACAGGTGGCCATCCCCAGTGAAGTCCTGGCAAGCCTCAGGCTGAAGGGGACCAAGGCCCCCCTTCTCCCAGCCCACCCCCATTCCCAGCCCCAGCCCAGGGGAACTTGGGCAGTGGCTCCAGATGACAGTGCCTCATGGCAGGACTTGGAAACTGCTGAGGTGGGGATGTGTGGGAGGAGGAGTGAGGTTCCTAAGTCTGTCCCTGAAGGTCTCAGCGACTAGGATTAAAAAGTCCAAGGCAGACAGACAACAGACCTTGACTTCACACTGGCCACTCTCCACATGACATTAGAGCCAGGTCTTCACATGGTCTCTTCTGTCAAATGGGGCCTGCCTACTGTGATCCTTGGCCCAGGGCTGTTGGAGGTGGACACGAGCTGTCTGCGGGTGCATAAGGCCTGTTGGGCAGGGGGGGCAGGGAGTTGGGCCACTAACTTGTCCTAGGTCACTGGGGCCTGAGGGGTTTCAGTTCTCCAATCTGGACAGTCTCTGGCAAACTGGGACACACTCGTCATGCAAACAGTAGGTTCCATTGTGTGTCTCTGAAGACTCTCTCCCACCCCACATAACTCCTACAGTGTTTTGGGGTGTAGAAGACTCCCCCCAACAAATCTTCCTGATTCTTCTTCAGGGAAACTTCCTGGCCTTATATCATTTGGAACCTTCTTCTCCATCCTCTTCCTCTCTCTGCATCTGTGTCCACAGGTGTTCTTGCCATTCTAGGCCTTGTCCCTTCTGTCCCTCTGCCACAGGACCCATCGTCTTTCCTCTGAGTTCCCTGGGTCCCTGCCACACAGGCACACACTGACCATTGCTTTTCCACTCTGTCTAGGCACATGGACTCACCCCCATCACACACACACACACACACACACACACACACACACACACACATACACCCTGTTCACCTGAACCTCAGCAGGAAGGATTTCAGTTTGGCCTAGGCACCTGCTGACCCTCAGTAGGATCAGGCCTCAGAGATACGTGAGAGGGGAAGTCACACACTTTTCCTCCTCAGGAGCAGAGCCTTTAAATGTAGAAGAGTTGTGAGGAGCAGGGTGTCATCTGGGAGAGGAGGGTCAGCTGCCATGAGTTCTTCGTAGCCCATGGTCTGCTTCAGGGGCCCCTGGGTGGTTTCCTTTCCCCAGAGCCCCTGCCATCGAGGCCAAGGCAGGCAAGGCCAGGAGCAGCACACCCCTGATTTCCATCCCGTTGGTGCTGGACTGGGGGTGCTGGTGGCAGTGTGTGCATTGTGTCTATTTTGGGGGGCATCAATGGTGAGGAAGCAATGGGAGGGAGCAGCCCCTTGGAGGCTGTTCCTTTTCTTCAGCTGGGGACATGCCCTGAGCTGGCTGGGGCAAGGGACACAGGCATGGAAAGGACACTGCCCTCTCCTTGGGGCCCCTGGCTGCTGGCTCACACTGCCCCTCCTCAGCCCCAGAGAAAATCTCTGTCAGCAGGATTCCTCCTATCCTGATGCTGGGGCCATGCTGATCCAGCACAGCCAACCTCCCAGAAGCCCTCCTTGTGGTGGCCTCAAAAACACAGACTGAGGGAGGCCCAGAGAGCTGGAGTGAGGGAGATACTGGCGCCTAAGAGACCCACAGTGCAGGAGAGCTGAGGGACAGCAGAGCTGGGGAGAAATGGTGCAGCTCAGAGATGGAGAGCAAGAGACAGACGCCGGGCAGGCACCCCTGTGGGTCAGCAAGATGGCGCTGCAGCAGACAGACCCAGCAAGCAGGCAGGACCCTGAAGAAGAGCAAGGGCCCATGCAAGAGAGAACAACCAAACCAAGACAGAAAGAGGCAGAAAGCAAGCCTGGCTGAGAGAGAGAGGAGGAACAGCAGAAGGAAGAGAGAGAAACAGGACTGGGGTGGTCACAGGAAAGAAGGGGCCCAGGAAGTCAGAGGCAGCAAGAGAGGCTTGGGTGGCCAAGATGGGTGGCCGCAGTGCCCCTTGGGCTCACAGACACAGGGCCGCCCAGCTTGGGCCAGTCAGGGCTGTTTGCAGAAGGAAGCCCCAGCTCAGTGGTCAGGTGCCCCAGGCCTGGCGGCGGTGGCCCCTGCACTTCATGACATTCATGTTCCAAGCTGTGGGTGCTGAGGCCAGGCTGTGGAGGCCCCACAGCACCTCTGCTCCCACCCAAAGGGGGCCTGGGCCTGGGCTGGGGCAGGAGGGCAGCCAGGCCTCTGCCGCAGTCCGGCTGCAGCAAACTAAGGGGGGGGGCAGGGGGTGACGAACAACTTGTGTAGATTGATACAGCACGAGTGGGAGCCGTTTATTGTAGGACAGGAGGGGTATATATACATTCCACACAGCTTATCTTAATTATCATAAACTAGATACAGCAGTCAACCAATAAGAAATCTCCACACTTAATGGCTTGCTGGCATTACTTCACAAACCACTCCCTCTGGCATTTTGCCAGGCGCCATCCAGACTTGTTTACAGACTCTAACAGGCCTCCAGAGAAGAGGGGGACGGTGGTGGCAGAGGGGCCTTGGAGCCTCTGGCCAAGCTCTGGGGAGGAAGGTGAAGGGGGAATGTTGTCCCTCACCCTGGGGTAATATCCAGTGAGGGCGCTCCTTTCTCTATGGGTGTTGATCTCCCCATTCACCCCAGGCAGAGCAAACTCAGGCAGGTGAAGGCCATGGAGAAGCCGAGAGTATGTGCCCTGGCTCAGGGGACAGCTGCCACTCCACTCCAGCTGCCTGTGGCCTTGTAAGTGTGAGCCCAGGATTACTAGATTGACAGAGATTTTTTTCGAAGTTATAAATCTGGAATTTTATGTAGAAAACTCCTGAATTTTCAGTGATGGCTAATCATTTGTTCTTGATGTAGGCATGATGGGAGCCAAAGGAGACACTCAGAAGGTTCTAAGTGGTCCAGGTGCCTGTTTATAGCCATCTCTGGGGCCCACCTCACCTCTGACCATCGGCACATGGATAACTACACCAGCATCCTGAGAAGAATCCAAACCTTGCCTAACGTCATGCCCTTGGAGAGCTGGTGGAATGTTCCACCAGGAGGAAGCCACCTGGCACCCGCACTGCATGGGTGGCGACACATGGTCCAAGATGCCAGGCCCCTGGATGGCCCATTTACTGGCCAGGGGTCTTGCTCTCTCTTTTCCTTCCAAAGCCCCCACCTCCTCCTATCTCTGTTCTTCAAAGCTTTGGGGACACCCTCTGCCTGAGCCTGATCCAAAGGCCTGGTACAGCCCACACATGGCCAGAGCTGGCCTTGACCCACAACCACTGAGAGTCCTGTCCTTCCTTCCTCTGGCACTTGAATTCCCAGGCCAGCACCCTGGCAGGGCCTGGTGCAGAAGTGGAGGGACGGGACAAAGGGGACAGTGTGTGCTGGTGTGTGCTGAGAGTGGCCTTCCTCAGGCCTCGTCCACCCCACCCCTTCCCACTCTACAGCCCACACCACCAGCCAAGCATCACAAGGGTTAACTGGTTACCCCCAGCTGGGATCACGGAAACATAGGACAGGAACAGACCTGGAGGTCATCTGTCAGGGGTAGAGGAGTGATTTTAATGACCCAATTCAGCTGCACTGGAAGACCTCTCACCCCCACCCCAGCCTGGGTAGAGGAAGAGGTGAGGCCAGCAAGGACCTCGAGGCTGGGAGCCCCTGAAGGGTACAGCCTGGCTGCACGGTACCCTCCTTGACAGTGCCCCCTACCCCCAGTAGTGCCACGGGTTGCGAGAAGCACACAGCCCTTGGCTGAATAATTGACTAACAGGCAGGATGAATGGTAGCAGGAGAGACTGTTGAGGGACAGCATGCTGAACCAAGAGCCAATGCCAAGGACCGTAGGAGTAGCATTGCTCAAATTCACTAAGCTAAGGAGAGGCTCCCACACTAGCAGACTCTGCTCTTCATTTTTTTTAAACTTTTATTTTTAGTTGTAGATGGACACGATCCTTTTATTTTATTTATTGTTATGTGGTCCTGAAGATTGAACTCACTGCGTCACACATGCTAGGCAAGTTCTCTACCCCAGTCCGACTCTTGAGTTTCTTTGGGCTTCCTAGTCCAGCTTATGCTTCCCAGTCTTCTCAGTTCCATTCACAGCATGATCTTAAATGAGAAGACTCCCTCTGACACTTCTGTGGACAGAATGAGGAGAAAAAAAATGAGCTGGTTGCAGCAAGAAGGCTTCATCTCAGACATCAAGAAGGACTTCCAGAATGTGGGACTCACCACAGAGGCAGCCAGCCAAGTGCACTCTGCAGTCTCCTGAACTGAAGAGCTGGAAGCCAAATGGATGGGGAAGTAACATCAGAGCTAGGTGAGGAGAGGCTGGAGTGACATTTCTCTGTTGGCTCCCAAGATGGTGGGAGTAGCAATCCACCTAATTTCCAATCTACCAGTCTGGAGAGCATGGAACCCAGGAATGTTTCCAGCCCAAGGTCGATGTTACCAATTGGAGGTGGAAGCCCATGGTCACTACTGCTTTTTTTCTTCCCCCCAAACCCTCAATGAGTAGAACCCAACCAAAGCAGACGGAGCCAGGCTCAGCCTCTATCTCTACTCCAGAGAAGCCCCTGAATCAATGTGGACTTGTTGGCTCAAGGCCCCATGGTGGGTAGGGCTGGGCTGGAAGACAGAGAAGAAACCGGTGGGAGGGGGACATCACAGGAGCCACCTGTCTCCATCCCAAGGCAGGGGAAGCGAGAAAGACACAGCCATCTCTTGGGAACTCTCAATATCACTTTAAAGGGTGACCCTGCAGGGAGAAGCCAGCCCTGTGCAAGCTGCGAAGTGTGCTGCCAGAAGGTGAGAGCCATCCTGAGGTTGCCCTTCTCCCAGCCTTCCCTACCTGACAGCCTCAACAGGAATACACCTCCCCAGGTCCCCAGGTGCCAGGAGAGCTAGGAGGTGGTTAGGGGCAAAGAGCCAGGTGGTATGAGTGGGGCCTAAAGGAAGCTGCTTTGCCTCCCTGCTTGGGACAGTAGAGAGAGCCCCTCCTTCCCACACCTCCTGCCCCCCTCCCACCATGCCATTCTGCAGCCATCTGAGTCCCTTGTTCTCCAGGAGGCCACCTCTTCTCTGACATCATCTGTAGTCAATTCCCCTGAGGGCCATCCCCAATTTTCATTTCCTCTCACTAATCCTCACACACAGTCCCTTCACATACCCAGAACAGCCTCTGTCCCGAGCTGGCTCCACTCACCAGATCTGTGTCGCAGCTCACAAACCCCAGGCTCTCAGCTGGGACAGGATCAGAGTTCATCATCTCCAGTCCCCTTCCTCCTCCAGGGCCTTGTGGTGGGGATGGGAGTGGGAAGAGGATCCAGGGCCCCACAGGGTTGGTAAGCAGAAGGCAGGTGGGATTCTGGCCCCCACTCGTCCTTGGCCAGGAACCTTGTGCAGTTTACAACCTGGATGCTCTCCACAGTGGCTCTGGATGAGCCTAGGGAGGCATGCTCAGAAAAATGGGACTGGATCCCACTTGGAGTCCCTACAAAAAGAAAATTCCAAGAAGGTTATAGTAAGTGAACAGCTCAGGAGGTGAAAAGTCACAAAGGAAGTTGATCTTCAAGCTGCATTTGAAGCAAATGTGAAGATGGAATGGGCCTTCCATCTCTGGAATTCCTGTAGTTAGAGAGTGAGGTCCAGGGTTGGGAACAGATTGGAGCAGTGGGCAGAGATAAGGTTCACAAAGGAAGACCTGGGGCCAGGCACGGTGACGCATGCCTATGGTACTATCAGCTCCGGAGGCTGAGGCAGGAGGATTATGAGTTCAAAACTAACCTCAGCATTTAGCAAGGCCCTAAGCAACTCAGTGAAACTCTGTCTCTCAATAAAATACAAAAAGGGCCCTGGGGTGTGGCTCAGGGTTTAAGTGCCCCTGGGTTCAATCTCTAGTACAAACAAAAACCAAGGAAGACTTGGGAGGTCTGTGCAGTGTGGAACTTTAGGTCACATCAGGTGGCTAAGGCCCATGATGGATAAAGGGATAGGGAAGTCAGGTGAAAAAGGGCTTATGGCCCTGTCTTAGGTCCCGTCACTGCCCGAGGTGGTAGAGAACCAGGGTCTGTGTTCTAGTTCAGCCTCGCCCATGTGCCTGGTCTGGCAAGTGCCTCCTTCTGGGCGCAGGATCCCAAAGTTGTAAAGAATCACTAGAACAGCAAAACGCATTCCAGCTTTCTCAGGGCTGAAGGGAACCCGTTTCTATCCTCTGTCATCTACACCCAACTGATCATTCACGCCTAGTTCAAATATCACCTCCTCTGGGAGGCCTTCCCTGATGCCAAGCCCTGACATCTCATCAGCTCCCATGACTTCTTGGACTCCAAGGATCACCACACAGACATGGTTTCTCTCAGTTTCTCTGACACCCCTACAAAACTAAGAGCCTCTGAGCATGGCTCTTGAGGAGCAGGCAACGGATTGGGTGGACGAGAGAAGCCAAGTGGACACATGCTCACACCTGGGTCTCAGAAGGACAGTCAACTTGACAACTGGGTCAAGGAGTAAAGGTTCACGGATATTCTCTCAGCCAGGCCCCAGGCCATGATTGGCATCAGGGTGAGGGCTTGTTGGCCGGGTCAGGGAGGCAGGCTGGGAGGACTGGCTGTGGAGGGGGATTCCTATTCCTGCCCATCCTAGGTCCTCTTCCTGCCTGTTCCCCTTCCCCCTAAGTCTGGTGTTGAGCTCTGGATAAGCTGCAGGAAGCCAAGGCAGAGAATATCCAAGGGACTCTGACCCATTCCTCTGATAGGCATCGTGTCCATGTTCCGTCTTGCTCAACATGCCAGAACTGTCCCAGCTGCCCCTTCTCTGGTCACCCTGGAGGGCTCTGCCTGACCCTCTAGGGATCCCAGGCCCTGTTCTGTATGTCTACCATGCCATTCCTCCCACCAACTCGGCCTGGACCCAGCATGGCCAAGCCAGGAGAAGGGAAGCCAGGGAGCCTGACTTCTGGGATTCTGGCCTCAGCTTTGCCCTTAACCTGTGGGTTCCTGTCATGGTGTGTGTGATCCTGGCTGACCCTCAGATTGTCCTCACTGAGGACTGAAAGGCAAGGTGAGAGGCTCCAGAGGAGAACAGAAGAGGACTGACTTGGGTGCGGAAGGCTGGCCCTCACTGAAGCCTGGCACTCACCACCCTGGAGAAGCCACGTCTGGTGCCCGCCTGTCTTCCCACCCGCCTGAGCCTGCACCCGCTCGGCCCCAGGCTGAGGAAGCATCATCCTGCTTCGCTATTGCAGACCCATCATCTCAGCTCCGGCTTCCTGCCCAGGCCCCCGTTAGCCTGATGCTTTGTTCTCACGTGCATTGGTCAGATCGCTTGGCCTGGACCTTGGGGAGGAGGGAGAGGAGGGACGGAGAGAAGGGAAGGCAGGGGGGAGGGCAGGAGGGAGGGATGGAGGGAGAGGGAGGGCAGGGGCGGGGAGGGAGCCGGAGGACAAACTCAACGCTAATTAAGTCTCATTAAAAAATGAAGACGACAATAAGGAATAAGGACAAGAAGAAAGAAAACCCCAGTGGAGGGGGAGGGAGAGGCTTGCTGAGGAAGCAGAACAGCAGTGAGAGAGAGAGAGAGAGAGAGAGAGAGAGAGAGAGAGAGAGAGAGAGAGAGAGAGAGAGAGCGCTAGCGCAGGCACACGAACGCCCCCAAAAGACACGCGCACACCCCGCTCTCCCTCCTGGCAGGCTGGCCCCATGCTTCCCCGCTCGGCCCTGCCCTGCCCCAGCCTGACACCGTCCTACTTAGGCCCAGAGCCTGGGCTGCCTTCCGGAGCCCAGGGCTGCGGCCCTCAGGACACAGCACACTCAGATTCCAGTCCTGGCTCAGCGCCTCCCAAGCTCTGGGCTTCGGGCTCATCTCCTCCTGGGACCTCAAATAGAGAACCCTCATAGATATAAACTCATAGATATGTATCTGGCCAGCCATTGTCTTAGAACTTCCTTTTGCCCTTCTCCTTTCTTAGAACTCCTGTTTCCTGCATCCCTTGTTTTCTTTTTGGGATTATCCCTTAATTTAAAAAAAAATAATATTTTTTTTTTGTTATACATGGACAAAAGATCTTTATTTTGTTTACTTTTTCTGTGGTTCTGACTCCTGTGTGCAAGGCAAGTGCTCTGCCTCTGAACCAGCCCCATCCCTTCATTTTAGTAATATTGTTAGTCTCTTGAGAAAAGATATTTGGGGACATAAGATTTGGAAATCTATATGAAAATGATTAGTTGATGGAATTTCAGGTTGAATATAATCTGAATACATTGCTTCATATTATTTTGGCAGTTTCAGTATTATTCTGATTCTTGACTTTATATTTGTCTTATTTTTCCTCTTTTAAAAGCTTTTTATCTCTGATCTTACGTTTCACGATAATATATATTTAAGGGCTGGGGATGTGGCTCAAGCGGTAGCGCGCTCGCCTGGCATGCGTGCGGCCCGGGTTCGATCCTCAGCACCACATACCAACAAAGATGTTGTGTCCGCCGAGAACTAAAAAATAAATATTAAAAATTCTCTCTCTCTCTCTCCTCTCTCCTCTCTCACTCTCTCTTTAAAAAAAATATATATATATTTAAAATTTTTCACTTATTGTGTTATATAGCGGTATATTGGTTTCTTTCACTTCTTTTTAAAAAAAAATATTTTCTTTTTAGTTATATATGACAATAAAATGTATTTTGACTTAGTATACATATATGAAATATAACTTTCCATTCTTATGGTTGTATAGAGTATGTCCAATTCATTTTATTCTATTCCCCTCCCTTCCTTTCATTCCCCTTTGCCTAATCCAGTGAGCTTCTGTTGTTTCCCCCACCCCTATTGTGTGTTAGCACCCCCAGAGCAGAGAATATTCAGTCTTTGGTTTTTAGGGATTGGCTCATTTCACTTAGCATGATAGTCTTCAGTTCCATCCACGTACCGACAAATGCCATAATTTTATACTTCTTTATGGTTGATTAATTGCATATTTATACCACAATTTCTTTATCCATTCAACTGTTAAAGGCACTTAGGTAAGTTCCAGAGCATAGCTATTGTGAATTGAGCTGCTATAACCACCACTATAGCATGATGGTTTTAAGTTCTTTGGGTATATGCCAAGGAGTGGGATTACTGGGTCAAATGGTGGTTCTATTCCAAGTTTTCTGGAATTAATAATATTGCAGTCCCACCAGCAATATATTAGTATACCTTTCTCCCCACATCCCTGCCAATATTTGTTACTACTTGTATTCTTGATAATCGCCATCCTGGCTGTCCTTCAGTTCTATGAATTCTTTTAAACATTATTTCTTTAATATTCTCCTTTGATTTTCCCTGGTCTCCCCTTCTGGAATGATTATAATTGAATATGAGCCTTAAAATTTATTTATTTTAATATTTGTCATCTGTTTTCCATTTTCTTTGGCTTTTGTTCTACTTTTCAGGAGAATCCTTCATTTTATCTTGATTTGTTTTTTTCTCCTGTTTTGCTTGTCATCATTTCAATTTCAGTGTTTTGATCTTTAAACATTTCTTAACATCCTTTTGCTTTGTGTATGTGATATTATCTCTAATTTCAGCAATGAAGATAACAATAGACTTTTTGTAAGAGCTGTATGAAAATTAAGAGCAATAATACCAGTACATCACTTAGAAAAGTCCCTGGTACATAGAAAGCACTCAGTCATGTTAGCTATTTTTCATTTAAGGATATCAGAGATTTTTGAAGTTTTGTTGTGTGTCTGTATTTTCTGTTGTGGGTTTTGTCATCTTTGTTTTTGTCTCTTTTATGGGATGGAACTTTTTCTCAAGTGTCTAAGGGGTTCAGTAAGTGAACATTTTTTTAAAAGCATGACACTAAGAATGTTACCCAAAGCTCTCTAGTTGTAGTTTTGGTGTATTGCCATGGACTCTTCCCTAAAGGATGTTGAAGCCTTCACTCTTGGACAGTGTGATTGAGGTGAATCACCTTTTCTGCGGGGAGAGCCCTTGATATCATTTAAGTGCACCCTCTTTGGATTTATTCACTTTTCCAGAAAAATTATTTTCTAATTTTTTTCCTTGGGAGAAGGAGTTTAGATAATAGGTATTATTGGAACCTATGTGGATAGTAGGTGATAGGCCTCGCCCTCAAAAACCTTTTATTTATTTATTTCTTGGTGAGGTGCCTCATTCTTGTCCTATACTATACCTGACTCTGTTAAGTTGGAGCTTGTTCCTTTCAGTTTCTTCAGAGACCAAAGTCTGATGTCTTGTAGAGGAAGAATTCATAGTCCTTTAATTGCAATAAGTAGATAGGTAGGTTCCTTGGAGATCAGACTACTTTGCGTACTTTCATATAAAAGTTTTAAGTCTTGTAAATACATGATTCATCTATGCATTTTATATTTCTAACTTCTAAGCTTTTAAGCACTTTGGAGAAAATATACTAGCTTCTTTTAGGAAGTCCCTTGGATTTCTGAGCTGCTGAGTTAGTGACTTTAAAATTTTTTCTGGGGCTGGGGATGGGGCTCAATTGGTAGCACACTTGCCTAGAGTGTGTGAGGCACTGGGTTCGGTTCTCAATACCACATAAATATTTTGAGACATGTCTCACAATGCTTAAACTTGCAACTCTATTTTAGCCTTTCTGATAAAATGAGCCTCTAAGCCCAGTTTAATGACTTTTTCTGAATCTGTTTTCTACCTTCCAAAAATAGGTATTTATCACTTGACATTTGTCTTTTTTAATATTTTCTCTTCATGTTGTGGGTTTTTTTTAAAATTAATGTTTGTTTTTGGTAAGTTTTTGGGAAGGGGCTGTTCTGGCATGTTTTAAAATCTAATATGTATTTCCTTTCATCACTGTTAATTTTCCTTTTATTTTTTACTTCCTACTTCCTAGGATTCTTTGGATTTCATATTTTTGTAACAGTTTTGTCATAAATCTATCAAGTTCTGTGAGTTATCCCAAAGGACTTTTAAAAAAATACATAAAAATAAATAAATAAATAAATAAATAAATATATTGTGTCTATCTACAACTAAAAAAAAAAAAGATTCCATCTTACCCCAGTCAGAATGGCTAGTATCAAGAATATTAAAAAAATAGCTGGACACTGTGGCATTTGCCTGTAATCTCAGTGACTTGAGAGGCTGAGGCAGAAGGATCACAAATTTGAGGCCAGCCTCAGCAACTTACTGAGTCCTTGTCTCAAAATAAATAAAAAGGATAGTTGATGTAGCTCAATGGTAAAGTGTCCCTGTGTTCAATCCCCAGGACAAACACAAAAATAAATGCTGCTATGGACCTGTGAGAAGAGGAACCCTTGTACACTGTTGATGGGAGTGTAAACTAGTACAGCCACTGTGGTAATCAGTGGGGAGTTTCCTCAAAACCTAAAAATAGAAATATCATATGATCTAACTGTACTATTCCTGGGTGTATACCTGAAGGATACCTTCATACATATGTTCATTGCAGCACATATCACATTAACTAGCTTCTTTTAGGAACTCCCTTGGATTTCTGAGCTGCTGAGTTAGTGATCTTTTTAAAAAATTTTCTGGGGCTGTGGATGTGGCTCAATTGGTAGCGCTCTTGCCTAGAGTGTGTGAGGCACTGGGTTTGGTTCTCAGCATCCCATAAATGTGAAATAAAGATACTGTGTCCACCTAAAAACTAAAGAAATAAATATTTATTTTTTTTTATATTTCTGGGAATTGAAACTCAGGGGAGTTCTCCCATTGAGCTACATGCCCAACCGTTTTTACATTCTATTTTGAGATGTGTCTCACAATGCTTGAGCTTGCAACTCTATTTTAGCCTTTCTGGTAAACTGAGCTTCCAAGCCGAATTTAATGACTTTTTCTGAATCTCTTTTCTACCTTCCAAAAATAGGTAGTTATCAAGTCTTTTGTCTTTTTTAATATTTGTCTTTTTTAATATTCTCTCTTGATGTTGTGGGTTTGTTTCTAAAAAAAATTTAATGATTGTTTGATGGGAGTGTAAACTAGTACAGCCACTGTGGTAATCAGTGGGGAGTTTCCTCAAAACCTAAAAATAGAAATATCATATGATCTAACTGTACTACTCCTGGGTGTATACATGAAGGATACCTGCATACCTATGTTTATTGCAGCACATATCACATTAACTGTTATGTGCTATTAGCCAAGGTGCCTGTTAATGGGTGAATGAGTAAATAAAATGGAGACTACATATACTATGGAGTATTATTCAACTATAGAGAAAAATGAAATTGTGATCTGTAGGCAAATGGATAGAACTGGAGAAAAACATGGTATAAGAAATAAGCTAGACTTAGACAAATATCACATGTACTGTCATGTGTGATCTAGAGGGAAAAAAAGATTAAGTAGAAGGGAGACTATTAAGAAAAAGGGCATCATGGGAGGGAAGGATTGAAGGGACAGTGGGTGAGAATATATGAATATACATGTGTGAATATACCACAATGAAACTTTTTATTTTGTATAATTAATATGCACTGATAAAAATTTGGTTTTGGATTGGGCCAAAGGAATATGGAAAATCCTGATGAACTATTCTTGTGATAATATATACCTGTGCAGTAACCCAAAACCTCATGTCTTCTAGTTTAATTGTATCTTCTTTGATTGAATTGTATTAAATACATATGGAAAGTTTTTGTAATTTGTGTCCATATTTATATTCTCCATGAAGACTCTCACCCTTGTATTCTACATCACTGCTTTGAAAAATAGGTTGTTATACAATTTAGGCCTCAAAATACGTGGCTGTCATACCTGAACTTGAGTTTTCCAAGGTTCGGTTAGTGAGGTACTTAAGAGACTGCATTTAGCATAGAGAACTATAATCACTATTGAGCTACCTTATGTTGCTTTCATTGTTATTGTTGGAAGGTGACCATCTAAACTGTAGAAAAGAGAAACGGTGCTGGTTTTATGAAGTGGTTTTATGTCCTGCTATTTTGCTAAATTATTGTATTTAAATTTTTCTAATTTCCTGAGTATTCTAAGTATACATTCTATTTCTAAAAATTAATACATTCCCCTTTTGTTAAATTATTATTTTCCTATTCAATAGTTCAAACATACTGTTGTATAAGCATTTTTATTAGTATGTTATTGGAGTTTGGTTTATCTTTAGGTCTCCTCCCTTAAGTTAAGTGATACCAGTTCTGAACATCTAAAGTCCTCCAAATGGCAATCCCCGAATGTTACCTTTCTGAATTTCGAAATACTGAAAGTTGAAATTCCCAGAACCACAGTTCCCATTGTGGATACACGGGGGTAGGGGGGTATTATATGATAAGAGTACAAATTTGATGCTAAGTAGGAAAGGGGTTGGTGCTTTTACAGTTATATATGAGATAGCTGCATAATGATATATGGAATGAATGTTGGAAACCCAGTAAAACATTATTTTGGGTGTGTCTGTGAGAGTATTTCCAGTGTAGATTGGTGAGAGATTCTCGAGTGGACTAGAATCAGAAGATCCAGAAGCATAGCACACTGGATGGGACAAGTTAATAGGGACTTCCTTTCATGTATAAATGAATTGTAGAAGAATTTTTAAACAGAGCAGTACTAGTTAGAAAATGAGCATGAATGGATTTTTTGAGGAACACCATGTGCCCTAAAAGAAAAAAGAAGCTATATATTATGATGTAAGGCTTCAAAATATAACTAAAGATTGTGAGGTCTTATAGACTCTTCTTGCAGTTGCCAATTTCTATTCTTGTGATATGTTTTTTGATATGTCAGATTTTCCTTTTAGTTTTTTTTTAAAAAATTAAATGCATTTTAAAATAATTTACTATGGTGGGTATTTCATTAGTATCATTTCTAATACTGGAGGTATAAATTGTGTAAAGAATTTTTTGAGTTTGATTTGTTGTATGCATTATTTGCAGATTTAACTGTGCAAGTGCATTTTCACAACATTGACTGTATGGGAGAGTGAAATATGTAAAAATGTAAAAAATTCCTCAGTAAATGAAGAGGTGTTCTTTTTTGTACATCTATGTTTATGAAAGATTAAATCTATCTTTAGTATCTCCATTGTTTAGGTCATGACCCCTTGTGGGTCTTGATTGAGTTCATCAAGAAACTTAGATTATTCATCTTTGTATTTCATAGAACCATTGTTCTAACACTGGGTACACAGAATTACCAATTTGCATTTGTACGTTTAGCTTGTTAACCTATTTGAGTAGTTTGTATGCTCATAACTCATTATCTGTGCAGTTGTTGGTAGTATATTTGAGTGTGCTTGCAAAAAATATATATTATTGCCTATTATAATTTGTAAATTGAAGTAATCTGATATGTTTTGTGTTTCTTGAATCCCATTATGAAAATGTAATTGCCCTTTTAAGAAAATTTTAAGCTGTTTTTTTTCCAGAATTATATTTTTGGAGTTTTGGTCTTTCAGGATATCAGCATTTAGGATTATGTCATTCCAGATTGTGTGTTCAGGATCGTGACCCAAACCCATAGGTAGGATATAAACAGATGTTTTGAATAACAAACTGTGCTAGATCCTTTTGTATACATTATAGTAATTAGTTTAATCTTTGCAGTAACATTGTGAGTTTGGGAGCATTATTTCATTTTTACTAATAAGGAAATGAAATGTGTAACAAGGTTAAAGAATTTACCATTATTAAATGGCAAAATAAGCTTTAAAGTGACTAGATGTTGAGTTGACTTTTTTGGAATTTGATTTCTAATTTGTATCACTATTGTGAAGATTCATAATCATAATATAGGTATATGAAAGTGCTTTGTGAAAGTGCAGAAGATAGATGTTATCATTGCCTCTTGTTAATATATTTTCAGTATGATTTATGTTAGGTATTTGGTCTGAGAAAATGGCAAAAGTGGCTTTGGAAAAAAAATTACAGTAGAATGTGTTATTTGTATTTTAAAAAAGTAAACTCACATACTTAAAATAATAAAGTTTATAGTATTGGTTTTATTTTAGGAAATTAAAGCTTTATTCAAATGTTTCTTGCAAAAACAAATAGTTTACATCTAATAGATAGGCAAAGATATCTGGAATTATATTTGAGTTGGCAGATGTTTATCTAGTTTAGTGAAATTGATAAGGAAGAGAGAGGCCTGGGTATGTGGCTCAATAGTAGAGCACTTGCCTAGCATGTTAAGGTTGTGGGTTCATTCCCTGAAATCTTCTCTTCAAACCTAGCAGAAGTACTTTCTGAAAAGATAAGAGATAAAGGATGATTACATGAAAAATCATAAAAAGTTTCAATCAGAATCCATAAAACAGTGACAGGATGGACAATAATTAAAAAATCAAGTAATTGTATGTTCTAAAATATTAAAAACAGTATCAATGTAGTAGTTTTAGTAACGTTTAAGTTTGACAGCACTGGGAAAAAGATTATAGGCCACTTTATGAAAATAAATACAAATAGCAAATAACAGGTGAGCTCAAGGCTTCTTATCCATTCAGTACATGGCAAGGATTTAAACTAGGTTGAACTGGCTATTACGTGCACTGCCTTTCAAAAGGTATCTTGGGGCTGAGAGAGCAGCTCAGTTGCACATGATTCCGGGATTCTTTTTTTTTATTAAGAGAGAGAGAGAGAGAGAGAGAGAGAGAGAGAGAGAGAGAGAGAGAATTTTTTAATATTTCTTTTTCAGTTTTTCGGTGGACACAACCTCTTTATTTTATTTTTATGTGATACTGAATATCAAACCCGGTGTCCCGTGCATGCCAGGCGAGCATGTTATTGCTTGAGCCACATCCCCAGCCCAATTCCGAGATTCTTGCAATCAGCTTTCCTTAATTTCTTAAACTTTTGATTATACTAGATATGTTCTTTTGAGAGAAAAATTAATCTTCACAATTCAAAATAACTTCAGGTTTGGTGAAATACTCATGGCCTTGCTCATGGCATTCAGATACATGATCACAGCCTCTTTGCTTTTCGTTGACCTGCTATTTCCGTTTTTTTCTTCTTACTTTTCTTTGAGAACTATTTATTGGTAATGAGATTGTTTTAAAGAATGCTGGTTTTATTCCTCTTGTTACTGTCAAGAATGAATATTTCATAACCATTTCTCTCTCTCTCTCTCTCTCTCTCTCTCTCTGGTCAGTCTGTAAGTTTCTCTCTCTCTTTCTCTCTCTCTCTTTCTCTCTCTCTCTCTCTCTCTCTCTCTCTTACACACACACATACACACACACACACACTAATTTGTTTTTTTTTATCTTCTCCAACTTTTTCTGAGTCCTAATGTCTTTTTTTAAATGTGGGGCTGATTTTCAAAATCAGTGCCTCATACAAGCTAGGCAAGCACTCTACCACATAGATAAAACCCCAGCCCAGTCCAACTGTCTTGATCTGAGAATTTTAGTATGTTGGCCTGGAAAATTCTGCCATCATAAGTCATATTCTAAGCCTTGTATACAACAAAATAGATTATTTCAGAAGGAGAATTTTAAGACATTCTTTTTTGGGGTGGGGGGCAGGTATGGTGAATACCAGGGATTGAACCCAGGGCCACTGGGCCACTGAGCCACATCCCTAGCCTTATTTTGAATTTTTATTTAGAGACAGGGTCTCACTGAGTTGCTTAGTGCCTCACTGTTGCTGAGGCTAGCTTTGAACTCAAGATCTTCCTGAATGTTAAGACATTCTTTTACAAAATTTGCTTAAAAATGTGATAGGTAATGTATTACAAAAAGAAAGAAAAAAGCCTGTGATCAGAATCAGAAGGCTAATTATACATTTAATAACTTTGCATACATCAGAGCAATCATCATGAGGCGTGGGAAAATCAAATAACAATTCTCAAACATGATTAGTACATTCATTGGCGGGAACAGGTCGGGCAGGAGTGATAGGTCAGTCCTAAGAAGGGGGGTACATTCAAATTTATTGGTTTGGGCCCTGTATGCCTACGTGCCAAACTGCACAGGGTCCAGGTTATTTATCTACTAAGTGGTCAGGGGGAATATCTACTGGGCAGTCCCGGGAATTGTCTTAACAGCTACAGGAATTCCAGGTTTTGTAGTGTAGCATAGGAACTTAACAATACCTGGTCCTTTACATTTTAACTCAGGCTTTGCAGCTTAGAAAGTTTACAATATGTGGTCTTTTACACTTTATCTTCAATTTCAATTTCTTTTACTCTTACAGTATAAATGAAGATTTATGCCCATAGGGAATTTATAATCTGGTTGGAGATGAGATGAACCATAAACACTTGAAAAATTAAATGAAAGCAAGAAAATAATTACATAATAATCCTGGCTTAATGAGATTAATTATATAAAGTGTTTAACAGAGTGCCTAATACATGGTAAATACTTTGAAGTGCTTATTTTCTTCCGTTTTGACTAAACACTAAAAGTTCCATAAAATAATATTTACATATAGAGATTTGTTTTGTTTTTAAATGATAGTAAATGTGCTTGAGTTTCAGAGAGATTTCTATGAGCTAAGTGGGTTCAAATTGAATATTGGTAGAATATGAAAAGAAAAAGTGTTTGGGGAGGTTAGCAGGAAAAGGGAAAGGCAAACAGCAAGGCATGGACCTGGAAAAGTTCAGTTCTATCTGAAGATTCATTGCTTCAGTTGAATCCCAGAGTGTGTGAGCAGGGATTATGAAAGGTGAAGCTAGGAAGAGTAGTCTGGGACAGATTGTGGATATCCTTATTGTGCTTGGAAGAGGCTGGTGCCAAAGTCTGGCTGGGCACAAATAACTGAGCCGTCACAAAGCCTTGTAGATTCAAACAGCCACTCTTAATTTCCCAACTCTCACCGGCACTGCACACACCACACGGGAACACACTCCCTCCACCGGGCTCTGTCCAATCCCCCCCCCCAAGAACTCACAGGAACTCCAAAGTAGCAGACGCCCGAGGCAGCAAGAGCTGCCCCATTGCCCGACAGTAAAGGTCAAATATGCAATTCAATCAATCCAGCCTCACAGCAATTATATACAGCTTAACTCAAATCATCATCTCAATGGTTCGCTGGCATCACCTTTCAACCATTCCCTCTGGCAAATGCCAGGAGTCATTCTGACTGGGCTGTGGCTCTCAACAGGCTGGACTTTATATGCCACCTGAGATTTATAGGTTTACACTTTATACATAGAGAATGAATGCTTTAAATACAGAAAAGTAGGCCCCCTGAAGAATGCTACTTTAAGGATGAATGTACATATCAAAAGAATTTTATTGGTTTAAAATGTGTTTAGAACCCCTTTGGAGCAATAAACATTATACAGTATAGAAGATTTGCCATTTGCATGGCATGCTTTCTGAGACCATTTCAAATCCTCAGATTTCAACATTGTAAGATTTTTGTACAAATCTTTACTTGCCCTGAATGTATTTCTATTGAGTCTTATGTTTCTTGTATATACTACTATTCTACATGCTAATATTCTTTTCAACTTTAGTGAATGTTTTATTTTACTTTATGAATTATTTTTGATCAGGTTGGAGTATTTGGCGAATCAGTTCAATGATTTTTTTTAATCTCAAACATTTTGTGGACTTGTTCACATTCATAGCTACAAGTTATTACCAAATTTGATAATCTGTTCCTTTTCAGGTTAAGAGCTATCATTTTCTTAGTCTTTACACTTTCCCTTCTTCCAATATTGTTATTAACAGTTTGGCTTTCTTTGGTGGTGATGAGAAAGACATTCTTTATGAAGAAACTTTGTGGGCTGGGGTTGTGGCCCACTGGTAGAGTGCTTGCCTAGCATGTGCAAGCACTGGGTTTGGTCCTCAGCACCACATAAAGATAAATAAATAAAATAAAGATAATGTGTCTAACTACAACTAAAAAAATACTTAACAAAAGAAACTCAGGGTTTTAAAAAATAACATTTTTTATTAGTTGCTCAAGACAATACAATGATCTCGACATATCATACATTTGATTCAAATAGGGTATGAATTCTCATTTTTCCACGTGTACAAACTGCAGGAGCACATTGGTTATACATCCATGTGTATACATACAGCAATCCTAGTGTCAGTTGTATTCTGCTGCCCTTCCTATCCACCCCCTCCCCGCTCCTCCCCTCCCATCACCTCTCTCTACCCATTCTACTGTGACACTTATTTCTCTCTTTTTTCTTCCCTTCCCCCTCACACCTTCGTATATGTATTTTGTGTAACCATGAGGGTCTCCTTCCATCTTCCGTGAAATTCCCCTTCTCCCTCCCATTCCCTCCCACCTCTTTTCCTTGTTTCATGGTAATCTTCTTCTCATGCTCTTCCTCCCTACACTGTTTTGAGTCACCTCCCTTAAATCAGAGAAGACATTCAGCATTTGTTTTTTAGGGATTGTCTAACTTTGCTTAGCATAATCTGCTCTAATGCCATCCATTTTCCTGCAAATGCCATGATTTTGTTATTTTTTAGTGCTGAGTAATACTCCATTGTGTATAAATGCCTCATGATGATTGCTCTGGTGTATGCAAAGTTATTAAATGTATAATTAGCCTTCTGATTCTGATCACAGGCCAAAAGGAAGGAGGATCACCAAGTTCCAGGACAGCTTTGGAAACTAAGTGATTTAAGCTAAATGATTTAAACTTTGGAAACTAAGTGATTTAAAAATAAAAAGGGCGAGGGATGTGACTTATTGGTAAAAGATCCCTGGGTTCAGTCTCCAATACCCCAAGCAAACATTGAACCTTAGCAAAAAACAAACAAACAACAAAAAAGGTTGTTTTTTTTTTCCAAAGGCCCCAATTCCTGAGAAAAATCAAGTCTAGTGGAGTTTTAGACATCACATATACCCAGACACTGAGTGAGCCCTTTTTAGGATTCTTTTGAATGTCTCCCCATTATACATGTATCTCACATCTTGACAGATATGTTCTTGGCAGAACATGGAAGTAAAAAGGAAAGTTGAACCAGATTTCTCCCTGCTTATTGTAATGCAAAAACATCAATAATAACATCTAGCTCTCAGCCTTCTGTGGTGGTGCATGCCTATAATAACCAGCAGCTCCAGAGGCTGAGGCAGGAGGATCTTGAGTTCAAAGCCAGCCTCAGCAAAATTGAGGCACTAAGCAATTCAGTGACTCTGTCTGTAAATAAAATACAAAATAGGGCTGGGGATATTGCTCAATGGTTGAGTGCCCCTGGGTTTAATCCCTGGTACAAATAAGTAATTAATTAAATAAATAAGAAACCTAGCTATCATTGAAAAATCCAGGACAAATGCTAAACTAGATGGATCCCTTAGGACAAGAGGCATGGAAACTTGTAGGAAATGACTGTAACACTGATCCCTCTGAGGTAGTGCAGTGGTTCTCAATCCTAGCAACCTCTAAGCATCACTGGGGAGCTCTTAAAACATGCCAATACTTGTTTTGGATTCCAGTTCTTCCTAGAGACTCAGATTTCACTGGTATTAAGATGGAACCTGAGAATCAGGATTTGGGTAGCACCACTTTCAAGCAAGATCTACCTGTTCCTTAAGGGCCAGTGTTCCAAAAGCAGCGTGATGCAGGCATTCAGTGATTCAGACAATAGGAACAACAGGGACCCTACCACATTCTCCATACCAGTGGGTATGTTGTTACCTTGGGCTGAAAGAGTGGAGAGTGGCCCACATCACAGAACTCCCACCTCATGACACGTGACACAGTGAGAAAGAGTGCACGTGATCCTTTTAAACATTTAATTAAGCAACTCCTACACTGTCATGACAAAATGAAACTTGTTGAGGGTTACAGAGTTTAATGAGAAATAAAAATAAAAAATTCTCACAAAAGCTCCATTTAAGCCTATTATAAGTGCTGCACTCTCTTCTGAACATGGATTTTGAAAACAACTGTCAAAATGTAAATTCTCAGCACCCTAAAAATGACTTATCATTTTGATTCAATCTATAAGTTGATGATCATATTTCCAGTGCCAAATTTTGACATATGAGAACTGCAATAGCAAAGAATAGAAATGCATCTTGTTTGCCCAAGTCCTCCCCAAGACTCGCCCACCCTGTGGGTTCCCCAGAAAGCACAGGGATGGTCCAAAGAGCCAGTCAGTAAGGCAGCATTTGCTATGCTTTGCTGCTCTGAATTCAGTTCTGCTGCTTTGCATTGAACTCTGTACAAATGTTCTGGATGATCCTGGGGTTGGATTTGTACAGGTTGTCAAACTCATCCACAAAGAAGGAGTGGTCTCTGGCAGGGTGAGTGGCAATGACCTCCAGCTTGTCCTGTGCAGCCCATGCAACCCTTATTGCACAGGTGATCACTCCTATGGGGACAAAGATCAGATTAAACAAATGCCCCTAAGTGTTGTTGATGAATCTTTGCCGTTTTGCTGCCCTGTCAGCACAACCCAATCCCAAATCAGAAATATGTCAAGCAAAAGAAAAAACTCCCATGGAACTCTAGGTTCTAGAATTAAGACCAGGTATGGCCATTCATTCATCCATTCATTCAAGAAATACTTTTGAGCATCCACTTCAGAGAGGAGGTAACAATCTTTAGTGGGGAAAATGGAGAGACTGCCTGCTGTGATAGTTCTTGATTTGGTTGGGGGCAGTTGGATATCAGGTACTTGACCTTACTCTACAAACTCCTATTCCTATACCACCTTCAGGTTAACCAGGGTGGATGCACAGGATGGCCAGGAAACAGAGGGCAGAACCTGAGGTGGTCTTCCTGCCCAGGCACCTGCCCTGCAGCCCCCTTTCTGCCAGTGGCCCATCTCATCTTCTAGGTGTACAGTCCTGCTTATTAGGAGCTATCAATGCTTCACATAGCTCTGGTCTAATATGCTTTCAGTTATCCATCATGCTGCATATTAACTGCCAGTCCCTTTTCTCACCTCTCCAGCTTGTTTTCTCTGAATATCATCTCAATTAGGAGAAGTTAGCCTTTGGTTTTAAAATGCTGGTTAAGTGCCCATGGGAACTGAGCTTAGACTGAGCAAGCCCATGTTTCTGCTCAAAGAAAGAAAGAAAGAATATCCCCCTATAAAGACTAGAGAACAGTATGCAACTTTTCAGATCTTTGAGACCACCCTTGCACAGAACCTTCTACTGTCAATTCTGACAGATGGTTGTTAACTCTGGACTTGGATTATCCTAGGAACACAATGCTCATTGCATTTTTAGATGAATCACAGTGTTTGGCTGAGCAGGAACCCACCTCCATGTAATTTGTATCTATTGGTCCCAGTTCTTTAAAGCTTCTCAGAATATGATCCCCTGAGAACTCCCATTTCCAACAGTCTTCTCATTCCCTCACTTCCTGGGTGAGGCCCAAAGAAGGTTCCTAGAGAAATAAGTGAGGGTGGGACTGAACGTGAGCTTGGACAGATGTGCTAGAAAAAGCCCTGGGCTGATGAGCCAAGAGCTGGCCCATGAGCCACTGACTCTGGGATTTGGAGCGGGTAGCTTATGACCCTTGAACCAACTCTGCTGATGTGAGACCAAGGGAATTTATGACAACTGGCACAAAGAACATCACCATCTCACCATTGTGAAGGTGCCCCACAGACTCTGCAAAAGGCAAGTCCCTGAGAAGACCTTGCCTGAATGCATTGTCTAGATACTTTGGTTTCTGGAAGTCAGCACCACCTGTTCATTAAGAATTGTCTTAGGAAGGATTTAAAGCAGCTCTCAAGAATACAAAAAATCCTGAAAAAATAACCCATATTAAAAGTATGCACAGAAAAGGGAAAAATAATTGACCACTGCATTGTGTGAGTTTTGTACCCTAGCACTTAGAGGTCTCCAGTTCCTCTGACTACTTTATTCAGTTTTATCATTGTTATTGCTACTATTTTTCTTTTTCTTAGTTGTAGATGGCTACAATACCTTTTATTTATTTATTTTTATGTGATGCTAAGGATCAAACCCAATGCCTCACACTTGTTAGGCAAGTGCTCTACCACTGAGTTACAACCCCAGCCCATTTAATATTACTATTATTATTATCATTTTGGGTTTCTTCAGGCTATTATATTTTCATGCTATTTTATGGCACTTTTGAGAAAATATATATTAATTCATAAATGTGATTTATTTTCTAAACACTTAAGTACTTTGTTCATTTTTTGTGTTCTTTTAAATAATTATTTCTTAATTTTAGGTGGACACAATATCTTTATTTCATTTTTTTTATGTAGTGCTGAGGATCGAACCCAGTGCCCCATGCAAGTACACTATCACTTGAGCTACATCCTCAGCCCTCATTTTTTGTGTGTTTTTGAGCCTTCTCTCAACAACTTAGAAATTTTTATATGGAAATATCACTTTTAAATATTCTGAATCAAAATTTCTTAGGGTTTTCCCCCCAAACCCTCAATATCTAATTTACAAACATAGTACGACTTCCTTAAAGAACACTATTAGTCTTTAAAAGGTATTAAGGACAAATTGGTGTCTTCAACACAGCTAGGGATTTGTTTTTCTTTCATAGAAAGTGAAAAATAGAATTCCCTTTTAGTGTCTCAAGGCCTGGTGGGAAAAGCCTCAGGATGTAGGAGGTCAAGGAAAGTCTCCCTGTTTTCATATAGATGATTGTACTTTCTCCTTTATCTTATGGTTGAGTGGTCATGCGACTGATACGGTCTATGAGTTATGAAAGGAAATGACACATGTAATGTCTTGGCTTGAGCAAGACACATGGGGCCTCTCTTCTCTGCCATCTACCAGCAATATTCTGCACAGAGGCTTTCCCATAGGATTTTTATCAGGAAAGAAATAAGAAATGACAGAAAACAGATCTGCACATGGTCCATAGGGGGTACATAAAATGACCAAAATATAAACCTATAAAAAGCCACCACAATTGGAAAGTATTGATTACTCTAGCATAACTTCACTTAATCCAATTAATGTATAGGTCCACTAGTGAAGTACTCAGCGAGAAAGAAAACAATATAGAAACTATCCCTGTGTTATTTGTACCTCCTCAAAGAAAAGATAATAAGATTTTAACTGAAAAATGCCTACTTGATGTTCATTTCAAAGGGTACCCATTTAGTTTATTAACAAGAATTACATCTTTTTTAAAAAAATTGTTATCATTTTGTCTAGTTAAAACATCCTGAATCTTCTCAAGTTCTTGAACAAAATAAGAATGTCAATATTTATCTTATATATGTATGTAATTCATGAAAGAATATAAGAAACACAAAGTTTACACTAAGATAATGTAGTATTGATATGTAAAGTAATGAAATTCTTGAGTTAAACTGTAGTCTCTCCTACATAGGTCTAGATATAGATCAGGCTGCCATGACAAGTATGAAAGTGATTTTTGGCATAAAGAATCAGAGTTTGGGATCTTGGTTATAATTCTTAGAAACTCTTTCTTTCATTAATTGTTTACATTACATAAATAATCTGAGGTTATTCATATTTTTAGAAGGTTTTAACCTTTCAGTGTTTTACTTTGAATGTAAAGCTCAGGCATTTCCAACTTGGGGAAGCCTGGCAGATGTATACCCCTTATGGGTGATTATTGTGATACACACATCTTTTTCCTTTGCTGGACTTTGGCATATGTCTTATTCCATGTGTTAATGAGCTCTTTCCCTTGGCCCCTTTCTGAGCTCTCAAAAGCCATAGGTACAGGTGGCGTGGGTAAAATTCTTATAAGAAGCACAAATATTATTGAAAAATGTGTTCCTGTCTTCTGGAGAAGCACAGCAGACTGAGTGTCCCCTAAAACAAGGGTGTAAGTTGTAGTTGGGATTTGTTTACTCAGGGATAACTTAGGTAAAACCTCAAGTCTTGAGGACTAACCTGAAACTTATTCTAGTTCTGAGACAAGATACATTCCAAGATTAAAAGAACCAAGTGAAAAATCAAATTTGGGACCCCAATGGTTCAAATTTAAGAGGTAAAGTTTAAGAGGTAGTTTTCCAATAGCCATGTTTTTATTAGATTGATTACACTTTCTGAGAGTTTGAATATTTCAAGAATATTTTGATTATTGATGCTTTCTTTGGTTATTTGAGCATTCAAATTAAAAAATGCTTAAGACACTATTGCCTCTTCCATTTTTTCCAATGTCCAAATGCATTGGATTTTTGTCAAAGAAGATAATCCTAAAATTTTCTTCTGATTCACCAAAAGAAATCCAGGCATAATTTGCCCTTTTCTATTCTTTCTTTGAAGTCATTAAAATCCAGGCAATCTTGGTTCACAGATTGTCCCCACTGTTTGTCAGTAACTATCAATTCATCTTCCTTGTCTGTGCATTAAATTCTTAGTTCTTTTTTTTTAAAAGAGAGAGAGAGAGAGAGAGAGAGAGAGAGAGAGAGAGAGAGAGTGTGTGTGTGTGTGTGTGTGTGTGTGTGAGAGAGAGAGAGAGAGAGGAGAGAATGTTGTTAATATTTTTTTATTTTTCAGTTTTCAGTGGACACAACATCTTTGTTTGTATGTGGGGCTGAGGATCGAACCCAAGCCTCAAGCATGCCAGGCAAGTGCACTACCGCTTCAGCCACATCCCAAGCCCAAATTCTTAGTTCTTAAAATTAAACACTTAAGATTTGTCTACTTTATATATATGTTATGCTTCAATTTTAAAAAGCTAATATATTTTTGGGCTGGGGTTGTGGCTCAGTGGTAGAGTGCCTAGGTGCCTAGCATGCGTGAGGCACTGGGTTCGATTCTCAGCACCACATATAAATAAATTAAATAAAGGTCCACTGAAAACTAAAAAAAATAAATATTTTTTTAAAAAAAGCTAATATTTTTTTTACACATATTTAATTTTACTACAACATAACTTTTTTGTGTGCATTCAACCAATATGCCTCCATTCATTATCTAGTCATTCATAATATTTGTGAGTACATATTTGTAATTCAAACTGACTTGAGTTCAAATCCAGATTCTGCGACCGCATTTTTACTCTCCCAAAGTTTGAATTCCTCATTTCTTGAATGTGATCATTGCTTATTTTCAGGGTTATTTTGAGGGTTAGCTGAAGTAATGTAAGTGAAGTACTTAATGCTGCAGATACTACATAGTAAGTCTTCAATAAATAGTAGAATTACCATTTTATAAATATAATGCTTCTATACAAAAAGGCAAATGGTGCTTGCTTATAGCCACTGTGAAGTTGATCCAGGTGAACAATTATTTTTTCTTCCAAGACAAGAAACAAATGGTACAAAAACATCAGTGAAAGAAACACAAAACACACAAGACCTGCTTCCCTTAATTAAACAGACAATAGAAGAAATCATAAATTGAGAGTAAAAAATGGAGTGTCCAGTCCTATTTTCAAGCTTTGTTTTTTAAGCCTGTATGAACATCGTGTACTCCCATATTCATTCAAACAGTTTTGGTTTTGAAATTTTAAAGTCGATTTACAAATGCATGTATTATGTGTAAGTATTAATTGATGCACTGCCTATCTAAGTACCCTCAGTAAAAAAGTTCAACATAATAGTTTTGTTACTATTATAATCCTAGTAAGCTTGCAAGTAGAAGAGGAAAGTAAAAACATAACACCCTGAGTGAACTTCCTTTACAGTGTTCATAAAATTTTGTTATTTTCTTGATGCCTATAAGACCTCACCCTAACCACTGAAGTTATTTCACAAATATTAAAATTGTTTTTGTTTCAAATTACTTTGTTAACAAATAAAAATTGTATAGTTTTATGGTGTACAAACATGATTTTTTAAAGTATGTATACAATGCCAAATGACTGAAACAATCTGATCCTAAAGTTTTCAATTACTATGTTTAGTCTTGGACTGCGATATTATCACTCAACTAATATTAACATAAGAAAGTAATGTTTGACTGTGAGAATTTTTCACCAAAAGTATGATGTAGATAATTTTCGATATACATGCAATTGTAAGAATAATGCAGAGAGAGCCTGTGTGCTCTTTACTTCATTTCCCTTATTGTATGACTGTGCAAAATTATAATATAATATTGTAATCACAATATTGATATTTATACACCATGTTGCTGTTACTCAAACCACCTATTTTATTTGTACTCACTAGTGTGTGTGTGTGTGGGGGGGATGTTGTATATAGCTTGATAATCTGTATAGTTTTATGTTGCACCAAACATACTCAGGATACTGAACATTTCCTTAACTACAAGGATCTTCAGTGTTAGTTGAAGTGTAAATTATTTTTTCTTTCTTTTTGGCCTGTCGATGTGATGAATGGCATTGATTGATTTTCTAACACTGATCCAACATTGCATACCTGAGAATAAGTACTATTTTGCCATGGTATACAGCTCTTTTAAAAATGTTGTATACTGTTTGCTAATAATTATTGGTGATTTTCATGTCTAAGTTCATGAGCAATATCAGCATTTCTCTTTTTTAAAACTATGTTTGTCTGCTGCTGGTATTAGAGAAATATTGAGAAAGACTATATGAAATTGTTTTTCAGTTTTTCAAATGTTTGCTAAATTTCTCTGGTGAATCCATTTGGGGCTGAGGATTTCTTATTCAGGAAATTTTTAATTGCAAATTTTACTTTTTAATGGTTTAATGGGATTGGATAGTTCATGGTTTTAAAATAATTGGTCAATTTTATCTAAATTATTGAATTTGTGAGCATAAACTTGTTCAGAATGATGACTTATTACCCCTCCACTGGTTTCAGGTCTGTAGCAATAGCCTCAATTTTATCTTGATATTAGTGATTCTTTTTTCTTCTTTTTATTTCTGTCAGTCTTACCAGAGATTTACTAATTTTGTTGACTTTGTTTTTTGATATGTTAAGTATTTGTTTAATTAATTTTCTCTATTTTCCTATTATCTGATTCTCATGTATCTTTATTATAGTAATTGACAGAGGCATATGGTGAAGTCAGTGCTATAATTGTGGAAATATTAATTTCTCATTGTAATTTTGTTGGTTTGCACTTCCTGTATTTTGACACTCTCTAGTTTGATACATAATTAGGACTGTTATGTATTTCTGGTATATTGCTTTTCTCTTATTGAATTGCCATTTTTTATTTCTGATAAATTTTAGAAATATACTTTGTCTCTTATTAATTCAGTTATTCCTCCTTTTTTAATTTTTTTTTTATTTTTTATTTTTTTTTAGAGAGAGTGAGAGAGGAGAGAGAGAGATAGAGAGAGAGAATTTTTAATATTTATTTTTTAGTTCTCGGCGGACACAACATCTTTGTTGGTATGTGGTGCTGAGGATCGAACCCGGGCCGCATGCATGCCAGGCGAGCGCGCCACCGCTTGAGCCACATCCCAGCCCTCCTCCTTTTTTTTAAAAAAAGATAATGTTTCTCTGGTTCATCTTTTACATCCTTTCACTTTAAGTCTACATACATATGTTGTTGAACTGAGAATGAATTTCTTTTAAATAAAATTTAATTAGGTGTGTATTTGTTTCATTGACCCTGCTGCCAACTTGTCTTTTCATTGGTGAATTTACACTGTTCACATTTAGTATAATTAATAATAAATTAAACTTAAATCTTTCACTGCGATTTTTTTTTTGTGTGTGTCCTCTGGATTTGTTCCTCTGTTTTGCTTTCTCCGCCTTTTATGAGACACATAATCAAATTGTCCAGTTCCATATGGATTTGCGATAGTGTATTTCTGTATCAATCCTAAAGAAAAGTGGACAGCAAAAAAAAAAAAAAATTGTATCTTTGAATGTTCCTTTTCTACTCCCAAGAAACCTCACCAAGTTAAGGGAAGTATGAGAGCAAACCTGGGCAGGAAAGTCCAGATACCTATTATCTTGAAGGCATGGCCTTCTCTGTGAACACAGAGTTAGGGTAAGTTAGTGTTACCTGTAGAAAGTTACTTTCTTGAATGTGTACAGTGATGGTTGCTCCTTGAGATTCTGGTCATACAAGTAAGCTAATGGTGATATGTCACTGATTCTGCCTCCTAATATGTGAATCTATCTTCTGGGGAGTTGCGTGATGGTGTGAACTGGAGGCACTGTGGAAAGGATTTATATCATTCTACACTCATTCATCCAGCCACCATTAGACAAAGCATCAAGAGGAAGAAGAGTCTCTACCTTGGTGAAACACCTTGAGGTACAGAGGTTCTATTTGTTCAGCCTTCCAAGAACTGAACTTTCTGAGAGCAGTCACTGATCTCTCCTAAGCTTTCCCTTACTAGTCATATATGTCTCATGTGGGCACTTTCTTGACTTTCCCAGAGCCCATCAGAGGGCCCTGGCACACTGGGCTGTGGACAAGACAGTCTTTTTGTATCATTTCTGTCAGTGTTGCTCTGGGAATTACAACATATAAATGTGACTTTCAACATACATAGATGACTTCTGTTGTTACCGGGATTTCCAATTGACTTCCCTTGCTTTGGAGCCATGCTACCTGGTACTGTAAGTAAGCTCCTGAATCAACAAAGGAAGGAAGTTATCAAGGAAAACACTGGGCCTCCTTAGGTAAATTGTGTGAATCTCACTTCTGGTTGCTGTCATTATCTTTTTCTTTGTCTTTATTTTTTATAAGTTTAATTTTTTTTCAGCATTAAGTTCTCTGGAATTATTTTGTTTAGAATTTATTCAGTTTCTTGTATCTATATATTTGTATCATTTTGCCAAGTTTTGTAAGTTATTTTTCATTATGTCTCTGAATACTCTTCCACACACACTCTACATTCCCTCTCCTTCTGGGACTCTGATAACACAAATACTGAATTTTGGAATATTGTCCATAGTACCAGAAAGTATTTAGTTTATTTAATTTGTTTTCTAGTTCATTTTTCTTTTTTGTTTAAATTGAGCAATTTTTTTAATCCATCAAGTCAACCATCCTTATCTTCTGTTATCTTCAATATATGATTGAGCCTTACAATTCAGTTTAATAATGTTGTTATTGTACTTTTCAGGTTAACATTTCCCACTTGTTTCTTTTGTATGACTGCTAATTCTTGGTTGAAGTTTTTAATTTATTTTTTTTCATTTGCTCCATGAAAGTGTATTATTGATTGTTTAAGTAAATTTCCTGGCCATTAATTAAAACCCCTTGTCATGGTGCCAGCTGATTGTCTTTTCTCACCAATGCTGTGATCTTCTTTGTTCTTGGTGTAACTAGATGATTTTGAATATATTTTACTACTAGCAGACTCTGGATCTTCTAAAATCTCTTGTTGTACTAGAGGAACACTCTTCTTAGCTTTAGCACTCAGGTCCTGGCATTCTTCTGTGAGTTGTTTTTTTCTCTGACAGTTCAATTTTTAGAGCTTGTGTGGTATATTCTTGTCTAATCTTCCTTCTGGTACTGCTGGGGCTTCCACGGGTCTCTTCCACTGCAGATGTTTTGAAAGGGAAAAAGAGGTTTCTGACAGCAAGTACTACAAAGTATTTTTCATCAGTAAAGGAAGTCATTGATCCTAGGATGAAGTGGCTTCTGTGGCCAGAAATTTATTATGATGGGATTCTCCTAACTGTCACGAACAGAGAACAGAGTATTGTCAGTGAGCATCCTGGCCAGCACTCCTTTTCCCTGGCCTAGCATCTCTGGCAATGGCATGACTCAAACCCTCAGAAACAAAATGTTTTCCTAGGTTTGGCTGATGAGAAGACTAGGTGTTTAAAAAAATCTTCCTATCTTCTTATGTTGGGCTGCTCAGTGTGACTACATTTCTTTTGCTGTTGCTGCCCAGTGGTTTGGTGTCTCAGGCTGATATGAAGAGTGTTTCTTCTGGCTTCTATTGTTACAGGGGTTTGTAATTGACCTCCCTTTCTGTGGTGCCAGGCTACCTAGTATTCTAAGTAAGCTCCTGTACCAACAAGGGAAGGAAGAAAGCAACCTGGTCTACTCCTGGGTCAGCTTCTATTGAGGGTGGGAATCATGAGTCTTCTTACAGTTAAGGGGCTCTGCCAGTTCTGAGTGACAAACCAAATTGCCTTTCCCTTACCTCCTTTTGGGGTTTTTCTTTGGTTGCTCCTTATGTTTTTCTCATACTTTGTGGTTGTATATATTGGGGAAGAGCAGAGGCAAGTGTGTATATTGAAATCTTCTCCAGAACAAAAGCTGTAGATTATTTTTGAAAATAATTATTTTGAAAATACTATATAGTCGAAAAACCATTTCAAAGTACAATCAAAACTTCCTGTTACGAATCTGATAGAAATAGCAGATAAAGTTTAGCTAGGCCATTGTCCACAATATCATATGTGATCTAGACTTCATAAGCATCTACAGTTCACTTGTCTTCTCACTGAGTTACTCAAGTTATTCATGTGTTCTAATGTATCAGGCCAGTATAACAATTTTTCAATATATACTAAGAAAGCAACCCAAAAGTCTCCTTAATTTTTAGTTGCTCCCAATCATTCAACAATTAGAGGTTTATATTATAATTAATAATGCAATGTTCTGATAGATATAAGTATACAAAATCAGTTAAAATGTATACCTCATCCTTTCTAAATTAGAAACTATTAAAATAAAGACTAGGAAAAAAACCAGAATAAATTTTCATTTATTTATAATTTATTTTGATTACATATCAGGTTTTTAAACTACTCTATATCTACACAAAGATATATTTTTAAAGACACACATACAATGCTTTACATGCCAGCACATCTAATTCAATAAATATGACACATCATAATATGCTATGGATTGGATATAAGATGCTCCCTGGAGAACTCAAGAGACAATGTAGGAGTGTTCAGAGGTGAAATGATTAGATTATGGGGGCCATAATGTAATAGGTGGATTAATTATTTTGGTGACTTAATAATTTGAAAGGAATACTGTACTGGGTAGTAACTGTAGTTAGGTATGGCATGACTGAAGGATTATGTCATTGGGAGCATGACTGTGAGGGTTATTTTGTCTCTAGTTGCTTGATATTTGCTTCCGGGAGCTTTCCTCTGCTGAGATATTCCACCATGATATTCTGTCTGAACTCAGCCCAAGAGCAATGGAAGCAACTAACCAAGGACTGAGACTTCTGAAACCATGAGCCCAGGATAAACTTTATCTTCTCTAAATTATACTTGTCAGATATTTTGGTTACAGTGACTAAAAGCTGCTTAACACAATGTACTACAGGTAAAACTACATATATTATAAAATGAACAAAATTGTATTATTTTGATATTACAATACTTTTCCCAATGTAAATTAATAATAAATTAACATTAATGTTACTTACACAAAATGTTAATAAAACAGCAGATTCAAATTAAAAAAACTGAAAAAAAATTAAAAAGCAACTTTATATATCATATTTGCATATAAAAGTATTTATGCTGTAAGGTTAATTTTATAGTAGTCCAGAATATTTATTCATTTTTAAAATTCCTCCAGGGGAATTTATATCAAAAGGAAATGAGATATTTAATAAAGGTAACGTAAATATGAGACATCATTTAATTATTTGCCCCATTTCTAATCTTAACATAAACCACTAACATGACTAAGTATGAATTACCATATTTGTAGTTTATGTAAATTAAAAGATTAAAAAGTTATGTCTGTAGCTAAGGAAAATAAGTAAAACATTTTACAACTGCTTATCAATTCTAAAGCCAGTGATTTGATTTCAATTGTTCTATCCATAAGAATCAATAAAATACTATTTTTTAAGGACAGGAAATAAGATGAGTTAAAGATTGAAATAATGCTAAGCACCTGAATCTTTCAACAGCATAATCATACTCTGAAAACTTGAGAATGAATAAATGATTGTTAATATTTTTAGAGATTTCAAATAAAGAACCTTTGTTTGCCGCGACCCCTCACCAGCAAAGGAAACACGACAGAGGATTCTTCCTTCAGCAGTTTATTCAGGCCTTTGTTTAGACATGTCTTTTAGCTTGTTTCTCTCTCGAACACTCCTCCCGTGTGCCCCAGCCTTAATAAAGCAGATAAAGCCCCAATGCACAACTGCCACGTGGACTTTTCTCATAGGGTGCCAAGTCACAGCGTGCCAACTCATTCTGATAAGGAGTTGTTTGTCACAGACTACAGCGGAAACCAGCACCATCTTGTAATGGCGGCCACAGTTCACAGAAACGGCTCACCACAGTTCCCCCTTTTTTGTTTTATTACGACAATACAGGCTAGAGTAGAGGTCCTATCCCACTGTGCAGAAGTGGCTGCATAGTATGGCCCAGCCTTAAGGAGGGCCCTTCCCCAAACCTGAGGCCATATCAGCTGATGCCTTTTTTCGTGGGGCGGGGAGTGGACGTCAAACCCGCATGCAATAGGACATGCTCCCCTTGAGGTCCACTCAAGTGGATCACTCAAGTGCAGTGCCTTGCCTCGCATCCTGTATCGTGACGATGGTAGACGAAGGGGGACAGCTGAGGCTGTCTTTGTAGTGCAGACAAAATTAAGTTGGCAACACCCTAAGAGAAAGGCACGGACAACAGAGAGGGGGAGAAATTTGGTTGTGACATCTGCCATTGTTAGATAAAGGTCAAGATGTTCCCGTGGAGCACATATGTCATGGCCTTGTGAGCTGGCCACCTTGACATGCAGAACAAGGAATTGGGGGCCGGGCCCCGGGGGCCAGGGAAGGCTTGCTACCAGCAAGTTAACCTCTCTTGCTGTTGCATGTCAAGGGGAATCAAGTAGCCCCTGTCTTATGTCGTCCACAGCCCCTGCACTGCTTACCCGTCTCTGGGGAGGCCCCATTCCCCTGTCTTAGGTTGCAGTGCAAGCGTGGAAGTTGCCCGTCACTGGGTACTACAAGATCAGCTCAGCGTGTTGTGGCCAACCGGACATTGTTATGGTAACCGCCTCCATAAACAGGACCCATGACCATCACCATCAAATGGCAGGTGTAGTTGAACCGTAAGATTAGCTAGCAAAGATCCTAGTGCAGAAAGGCAGGGAGGAGAGGTATGCACAAAGGAAAGATATGGTAGAAGTTCCAGCATTAGAAGAGTGACAAAAGAAAGACATGTCGATCCCAGTGCAATGTTATAATAACTTGGGGTGTAACGACCATGTCAAAGGTTTACTGTTTAAGATGCACAAGCCAGACTTGTGGCGAATTGCCATTTTCTAAAGCATCAAAAGCTTGTATGATCATAGCCTTATCCCGAGCATTGCGGGCCTTGAGACGACAGAGAAGCCACAAACAAAGAATCACACCAAAGCAACACATAGTGCCAAAAATGCCTACTCCCACCCACTCCTTAAAAAAGGAAAAGGCAGAAGATATCCAAGTGGTGAATTGACTCAAGGTCACTGGATCGACACGGGTGCTATTCAAAACAGCAATCTGAATTAGTTGAGACTGGATCAAGTTTTCTGCTTCCATGGACCAGGTTCCGGTAGATACTCCCCGATGATGCGTGAGGCCTTTCTGGAATTATTAAATCTGACAGAGGTTATGCACAAATGTTCCCGTTGGTCAATGCAACCCAAAAGCACCAGGTCAGACAATTCTTCTACTTGAGCCTGAAGTAAATCTATTCTTTGGTTGGCAGCTAAAATCCCTGACAAAATATGTTGATTAATTTTACTTTGAGATTCGAGTATGTTGGAAGTTTGTTGAATAACCTGATTAATAGTGGCAGCAGTTTGGACCTGATTAAGAGCCTGTTTGCATTCAGCAAGCTGCTCCTTAATCTTCACTTTATCAGTTAAAAGAGCATCCTTTACCAATCTCCATAGAGAGAAAGTAGCAATCGGGACTCTATCTGGACTTTGGTCCCTCAACAACTTTTGGAGATCCTGCTTTACCAAATCCCAATCACTGTTATTAAGAAAGCCTCCTGTCAGAATCCAAGGACAAGCCTGGGCTATAGCTTCAACGAATACAGTTGCTGTCTTGGTTTTTATACTTGTTCCTTGTTTGCTTAACAGTTCTTTAACTTCGTTGGCCAGACAAAGTTTCACTGTTGAGTTACCCATGGTATGTACCCCGTCTCTTTAAATTATCTTTGATCCAATTTTCCCCCTTCTCCCTTAGAAGGTCAGCCTCTTCCGCTTACCTCTGCTTTCCGAATCTCGGTAAGGACCTCCATATGCCAAGTCTGGCTAACGGAAACCGAGTCCGGCGAGAGACGCCAAGGTTAAAAAATTAAAAAAAAATCACAGGACACCAAGGTTCTTTATCCAGGAGGAGGCATGTGTGCCTTTTTTTTTTTTAATTTCTTTTTATACTTTGGAACAATTTTTGAAAACCTTAGAATCTATAAACAAATTATTATATTTTGATAAGAAATATCAATGAAAATAAAGTTAAAACCTTTAGATATTTTGGAGAAATAATTATAATAATTTATCATTTTATGAGTTTGAACAATAACCTTGAGAATTAGAAATTACTTGATTGTATTTTTACTTAAAAGCAAATTTATAGTAAACACATTTATCTCAAATATCTGTAACTGAAAAGGCAGAGTATCTGATAAACGTAAATATAAAACATAAATTATGGGTTTTCTGTTGAAGAAAACAATTAGGCAAATATATATTAACTAATCAATTAGGCATGTGCTAATTAATTTATAGATTAACAAATATAGGTTATCTAAATATCTAAAATATATATATATATATACATTAAGAATAAGAACATAACTTATAATTGTATTAACTTTATGTAACCACGTGGTCTTAAAATATTTGGATCCATTTAAATTTATTTTTAACTAGGAGTGCACTCTTCAATGTGATGTCACTTGATGTAACTGAAATAAGTTCCTTGAGTATACATTTTTATTTTTATAGTTAGCAATGAAAATAAGGATTTTTTGGTCATCACAGGAACTTTGCCGGCTTGTTCCTGTGGCGAGCAAATGCATCGTCATAACCTTCAAAATTAAAAGTAAAATATAAAGAAGCATATTTGATATCTCTCATCAATAGAACATTATTTAGTAACACAAGTATAGAGGAAAAGTCAGGTTATTTAACTTAGAACTACCTTAAATTTAGGACTGTAACATAGAAACCTGTGGAATTAAGTTTTGTCTGAAAAAGTTGTCTTTCATTAGCATTTACAGGTAGGCATGTTTTTAAAAAAAAAAAAAAATACAGGCTCTGAGCAGCTCCGGTAGAAATCTGAAACACAGCAGTACAGGTTAGTGGCTGGAAAGCGGGACTAGAAGTCCTGTCTGAGTGACTGTGGAAGAACCAATCAGAAGCCCGAAAAGGTGTGGGAGGTGGGACCAGGAAGCTACTCTTCCGGCCAGGCACCCCATGGTTACCATGGTGATGCAAACAACATGGAGTCCGCTGCCCATTTTCAGGGCAAAAGTTCTCCAAGTTTTCCTAGCCAATTGCATTTTGTTTGATTTTGTCTGCATTTTTTCGCGCCTGGCCAAGATCTTACTGCAGTAGCAGTTTGTTCTGTCTCTGTGACCTGCGGTTGCAGCTCTTGTACATCCTGCACTTCCTGGCGTTCCCCTGAGGAGTCTACAGATAGAAAGGGGTTGGTCCGTGGGAGGTGATGAAGTTGCCCACTCCCCAGGGCACCATTCCGTCCCTGGATTGCCCAGTAGACCTTGGGGCGGGCCCCTGTTCCTGTTTTGAGGGCAGCGGCCAGAACCTGTCCAGTAATATGAGCTCCATCAATATCCTTATAAGCTCGAATCATGTCATCAACGCTCTTTGCTCTGGTAGATTTAATAGCATTTTGGCAATAGGAGTTTACATTTTTAAGAGCCAATTGCTTAATGACCAGCGTGGCTTGTTCCAAGTTAGGGAATATTTTCCCTGCCACCTGCATCAATCAGGCAATGAAGTCAGAATAAGGCTCAGAGGGTCCTTGAGCAATTTTTGAAATTTTTGTTTTAGCATTTGAAATAGGTAGAGCCTTCCAAGCCTAAATGGCTACTGTAGCTATCTGAGCATAGACCCCAGGATTATAATTAATTTGTTGATTTATGATAGCATATTGTCCCAAGCCTGTTAACATTTCAAAGTTACGCCGTGGGAAGCCGGCGTCCTGATTGACTCGGGCTAGCTCGAGACACCTCTCTTGATTTTCACTTTTCCACAACAAAAAATCCCCTCCGGACAACACAGCCATGCAAAGCTGTTGCCAGTCACTAGGTGTCAGCTGATTGGCAGAGAAAGACTAGAAGAGAGTCAATGTAAAGGGGGCATGGGGTCTGTAATTAGTAACTGCCTCCTTTAGTTGCTTAATATCCTTAAAGGCTAGAGGAACATGCACTCTGGCCGGCTGTCCATCGGCATCCAAGTTTTCAATTACTGGGAAGTTTGGGCCGTCTTAGGCTGCCACTGAACACCCTCCAGCCTTCTGGGGTTGTCCTTGTCCCAATCGGGGTTATAAGGAGGGAGCGTGACAGCGATAGGGCCGTAGGTGCTTTAAATCTTGACTTCCTTAATCGACCCTCCAGTTCCTCCTCCTGCCAGCTGTTACCATGGTGCCCAATTAGTAACTCCCTTATCTTAGAAATGTAGTCAGCACTGTGAAGCCCAGCTCAAGGCCAGAGGCCTTGTTTACATATTTTTGTGAAAAACTAGTAAGGGAGTGTCCAGTGCCTGGAGTGCTGATTTTTACAGATAGTGGCCAAGTAAAACAGGGCAACATGAAAATAGGAAATTTTATCTATATTGAACTTTTGTAGAGATTTTTTTTTGCTAAGAGTCCTAAAATCAGCCATGGTGAATATTCTGGAGAAGGTCAGTTAAGACTTTTCTGTGGGCCTGGTAGGGAGGGGGAAGATGAGAAGGCGGGGTTGAGAGCGGCTAGGGTGGATCCAATACCTCAGAACTGTCCGAGCTACTTGTGTCCTTGGGAGTTTTTAACTCAGTCAAGTCCGGATAGAGCCTTCTCCTCTGTTTAACTTCAGACTCCCTTATGTGTTCACCACTCTTACTCCTAATACTTTCTGCTACCTCGCTATGTGACCCCTCCGATTTTTCTTCATGCAATTGCTCAAGAACGGCTTGACCCTCGCTCACAGCTTTCTGGCATTTACCATCCATTATATACCCCCTCACTAATTTCCAAAGCGGAATGGTACCGCCCCTTAAAGTTCCTTGTTTGTAAGTGAAATCCAGATCTTTCCCTAATTTGTTCCAACTGGGAATCGTGAGACTCCCTGAAAAAGCAAACCAAGGAGCTACAGAGTCAGTCTCTTCTAAAAACCTCTATAATGTGCTCCGCTTCACTTTAAGTCCCTTAGAACGCAGTAACCCATCCAAGGCCAGCAAAATTGGGCTTGGGGGAGTAGCACCCATACTGTTCCAAGCAGTATAAAGAAAGTGAAAATACAAAACCCTGCTCTCTCCTTATTTACAGAGGAGCGTCTTATTTTATTATTTCCCCCCCCCGCTCTCTCTTTATCTACAGAGGAGTGTCTTATTTTATTATTTTTTCCCTGCTCTCTCTTTATCTACAGAGGAGCTGCCCCGCTTTAATCGCGGATCCCACTTACCTGGGACTAACCGGTGCACCACCCTGACTGCTGAAGGTTCTGGATCCTGGGTTCGAGGAGGTGTCCCCGTCCGGGCCACCAACTGCCGCGACCCCTTGCCAGCAAAGGAAACACGACACAGGATTCTTCCTTCAGCAGTTTATTCAGGCCTTTGTTTAGACATGTCTTTTAGCTTGTTTCTCTCTCGAACATTCCTCCCGTGTGCCCCAGCCTTAATAAAGCAGATAAAGCCCCAATGCACAACTGCCACATGGACTTTTCTCATAGGGTGCCAAGTCACAGCGTGCCAACTCATTCAGATAAGGAGTTGTTTGTCACAGACTACAGCGGAGCCAGCGCCATCTTGTAATGACGGCCACAGTTCACAGAAACGGCTCACCACATTTGTTAACCTCTGCTTTCAATTTCCAAAAATCCAGTCATCTAACCATAGTATTTATGATTAAACAGTGGAGTTTTATTATAATATTCCAGGACAGTTCACAGCATGCTTCCACACACTGTTTCAGAGGGAATCAATGCATGAGAAAGTACTTGTCTAAAGTCACCATGAACCCAGAATCGAAAGCTTGCAGTCTGTGGTCTTCCCATCTCACCACAGTTTTTTTTTTTTTCTCTTTTAGGAGGAGAATCATGTCCATCAGAACTTTGTATTTATGCAAATTAATTATAGAGTTCTGTGTTTCATTATGGCAAATAACATAATTAATCTATATTTTCCCAAATACCTCCCTTTCTCTTCTCTCCAATTTCCTCCTTCTCCTGATTCCTATACTCTACTGGCTTATTCTCTACTGGCCTCCCTTCTACTTTCATGACATTTTTTTTTCTTTTTTTTTCATCTAGGCTTCCATATATGACTGAAAATATATGACATATGTCTTTCTGAGTCTGGCTTATTTTGCTTAACATGATGCGCTCCACTTTCACTCATTTTCCAACAAATAACATAATTTTGTTCTTTGTTTTGGCTGAATAAAACTTCATTGTGTATATATACCACATTTTCTTTATCCATTAATTGGTTGATGGTTTCATAACTTGGACATTATGAATTATGCTGTGATAAACATGGGTATACATGTATGTATAAAGTATGCTGACTCTAATTCTTTTGGACAGAGACAGAGGCATGCTATAGCTGGATTATATTGGTTTCTGAGGAACCTCCCTACTGATTTCCATACTGCTTGAACAAATTTACATTCCAAACAACAATGTGTAAGAGATGCTTCACCTCACTAGAACTCCCACATTCTTGCCAGCCATTATGGCTATTCATTGCTATTCCATGATAGCAATTTAGCATCTTTTTTTTTTATTGGTTGTTCAAAACATTACAAATCTCTTGACATATCATATTACATACATTAGACAATTTAGCATCTTAATGTAGTTTTGATTTGCATCTTTTCTGATGGCTGAAGATTTTGAACATTTGTTTTTCATAGAGTTGTTGGTCAATTGTGCTTATTTTGAAAAGTGCCTGTTTTGTTCTTTTGCCCATTTATTTGCCTAATTATTGAATGGGTTATTTCATCACAGTGTTCCTTAATTCTTAAATCATTGCTTTTAGTGCCTTTTGAAATGAGCATAGGTGTTTGAACTTACTTGTATATAAATACATACACATTTATGTGTGTATAAATATTCTGTATCTCTCTCTCTCTCTCTCTCTCTCTCTATATATATATATATATATATATATATATATATATATACCTGTAGCAACACTCTGAGATATCTGTTAACAATAGATATATCTAATTATTATAAGTTATATAAATATGAATTAGGTATTGAATTGTTTGACTTTCTAGTCAAGGCAAATGACAGTGGCTCACAACACACAAGTAGTACCAAATAAATGCAGTAATTTGTTCCCTTTACACAAATAGCTGCTGAAAGGTAGATGGAGGTGACAGTTGTGTGGGGTGCAGGTGATTACAGCCCAGTCCACACACCATCAGGTTGTTGTTTTTTTCTCCACCAGAAAACTGTCCATTAACTTTCCAAAGAGCCAAAAGCAAAAGGAGAGGAATATGTGAAGTTGATAGCCCATATGGCTGGTAGTGAGTTAATCTGTGTCTGAGCAGCAGGTAGCAAGAGCCAGTCTGTCTGTTGGGGCTGTTAGTAACCCAGGGGCAGATCAGAGAACAGCAGGGAAGGGATCAACTAAGGTGCAAATACAGTCAGGAATGTGGCAGGAAATTATTTCTGAAAACACACTTTGCAGCATAAGGGCAGCCATCAGATGCTACATGATAATCTAGTCTGCACTTCATTTTGGTAATTATTTAGAGTTATACATGTAGGTATGAATTTTAGATAGTTGAAGATATGTAGTCATTGTTCACTTTATATAACACCTTGCCTTAAAATAATTATTTCAAGTGTCCTTGCTTCAAAATAAAATGTGCATTCAAAAATATTTTGGAATTTTGAAAAAGAGGAATTGATCTAAATCAGCTATATGAGAAAGAGATAGGGACCTGTTCAAAAGGCAGAACCACAAAGATAATGGCTTTGTTAAATAACCAAGAGAAAATAGGGGCTGGGTAGTATTTCCCTTAATGATCTGGCAAATAGAGAAAATGAGAAATAAATTAGTTGAAAACAACTAAAAGAAGCCTGAATTATAGGAACAACTGGGTACCAAAAATTTTAAAAAGGAACCATGCAAATTATTATTGGACAATGGTTATTAGTATCTTCTTTCCTTCCTTCTTTTCTTTTGCTTTCTTCATTCATTTATCAATAGATGGATCTCTCATCTATCAATGCACCTATATTAATGTTATATCTAACATTAATATTTGGCATATTTTTGTGTTCGCAGAATTAAACCTAAACCATTTGCAAAAATAAACTAGACCAAGGAATCTGTTTACATGTAGTCTTCTTGTTTCTTAACCATGAAAATAAAGCATTAATTTTCCTAAACTTAGTTAATATAACTTAGTTATATTAAACATCCATCATTAAAATATTGAATAGAAGGGTTGAAGAGATAAATGATCAAAGCTGAATTAAAATGATATTCACAACTAGTATCAAATGTGATAACTAGGATCACATAGTTCTAGAAAATCCAAACTACTATTTTTTTTCATTTAAATTTTTTATATTTTTTTACATAAGCTCTATTATTTTTATTATTATTATTTGCATTACAATTCTTAATACACCTCTATACCACAATTTATCCTATCTTCGTATACAAGACATGCTGACACCAAATTCACATCTTCATACATGAACTTTGTACAATGATGAGGTTCTCCTTCCACCATCCATGCTATTCCCCCCTCCCCTTCCCTCCCACCCCTCCTCCCTATCTAGAGGTAATTTTCCTCCCATGCTCTCCCTCCTTATCCCATCCTGAGTCACCCCCCTTATATCAGAGAAAACATTCAGCATTTGTTTTTTGGGGATTGGCTAACTTCACTTAGCATACTCTGCTCTAATGCCATCCATTTCCTTGAAAATGCCATGATCTTATTCTTTTTTAGTGCTGAGTAATATTCCATTGTTTATAAATGCCACATTATTTTATCCATTCATCCACTGAAAGACATCAAGGTTGGCTCCACAGTTTAGCTATTCTGAATTGTGCTGCAATAAACATTGATGTGTCTGTGTCCCTGTAGTATGCTGTTTTTATGGGTTTATATGTAAACATATAACTTTTTCAAACCTTTTTTACTCATAAAGAGCTTTAATAACAAACTCTCTAGAGGGGAAAAGAATTAGAAAGGGCCAAGTCTATGCTCAGGATCAGAATTCAAGTGAACTTCATGTTTTTCTTTCTGAGACCTATGACCATTAGTTTCAGTAGACTGAATTTCACCTTCTGTCATACCATAGCTGAAATTCCAAAACTAAAAGGTTTACTGTTTAGGGGTCTATCACCTGACCCTGGTGATAGGATGTGGTTATTTCCATAGTGAGGCATATTCTGCTTTTTCTCCCTAGAAACAAGAAAACTGAAATACTGTTAACTCCTGCACAAAGTCATTGCTACAGAGTGGTTCCTACCATTCTTCAATAGCCAGTATATGTTATCCACCTCACAATTGTCCTCTAACGCTTACATCACTTACATAATTTCAGGTGATCTCAGAGACCAACTCAAATTCTCTTCTCTTTGCTCCAAATTGCAAAAACATCTCCAAATATGTTAGTGTGATCAAGGGAGGTATCATGATTAAAATTGCAGCTGAACTGGGCCTCAGAATTTTAAATAATAAGAATCAGAAGATAAATTGTTATTTCATGAAGATTGACATGCTAGACATAAAGTCATCAAGAAGGATTCCAGACTGTATCCAGGGGGAGAATGCAGAAGAGCAGGATGCCTAAATTTACTTATATAATTCCTGAAATTGTAATACACATGTCTCATGAAATATGAAGTTCAAATTATGGTAAATGCTAAGAATTTTATTAGATGTCAACAAACCCTAGAAATGATGATTTGGAAGAAACTTGATTTTTTTGATGATCAAAGAAAATGACAACAATGACAAGAAAAAAAAAAAAAAAACTTGTACAGTGGTATGTATAACCAAAAGGCTTTAGTGTAGGGTAAAATGTATGTATATATTAGTAGTATTCAGCAATAATTTGGATTACCTAAGTTTCAGAGAAAGTATTAACGTATTTCTATGTAGAAGGAGTTTGTATTTTTAAATGGGAGGAATTTGTATTTATTTGCAAATGCACTACATTCTATGTAGCTGTAGAGAAACTAAAAACATATTATTAACATAAGACACAGACACATGCATATCTAAAATGAATTACACAGTACCCAGCAATGTCACATTTGCCACTTTCACCTATTCTTACAGTATTCATTTTCCTTAAATCATGACAACATAATAAATCCCATTTTACTACAAAGAATAGAAGCTTTCTCAAAAATAATAAAAATTAGTGTTATTCATCTATGTATCTGAAAGACATCAATGTTCATTTTTTAAAACTACATTTTAAATTTATTATCAAAGTAATATGTTTAAAAGTAACTCTACTCTTCCAAGTCCACTACTAATTCTTTTTTTTTATTGTTGGTCGTTCAAAACATTACATAGTTCTTAATACATCATATTTCACAGTTTGATTCAAGCGGGTTATGAACTCCCACCTTTACCCCGTATACAGATTGCTGTATCACATCAGTTACCCTTCCATTGATTGACAAATTGCCTTTCTAGTGTCTGATGTATTCTGCTGTCTGTCCTATTCTCTACTATCCCCCCTCCCCTCCCCTCCCCTCCCCTCCCCTCCCCTTTTCTCTCTCTACCCCTTCTACTGTAAATCATTTCTTCCATTTGTATTATCTTGTCTTACCCCTCCTTTCCTCTTATATGTCATTTTGTATAACCCTGAGGATCGCCTTCCATTTCCATGCGATTTCCCTTCTCACTCCCTTTCCCTCCCACCTCTCATCCCTGTTTAATGTAAATCTTCTTCTCAAGCTCTTTGTCCCTACCCTGTCCTTGTTTACTCCCCTTATATCAAAGGAGTCATTTGGTATTTGTTTTTCAAAGATTGACTACCTCCACTTAGCATAATCTGCTCTAATGCCATCCATTTCCCTCCAAATTCTATGATTTTGTCATTTTTTAATGCAGAGTCATACTCCATTGTGTATTAATGCCACATTTTTTTTATCCATTCATCTATTGAAGGGCATCTAGGCTGATTCCACAATTTTGCTATCGTGAATTGTGCTGCTATGAACATCGATGTAGCAGTGTCCCTGTAGCATGCTCTTATTAGGTCTTTAGGGAATAGACCTAGAAGGGGAATAGCTGGGTCAAATGGTGGTTCCATTCCCAACTTTCCAAGAAATCTCCATACTGCTTTCCAAATTGGCTGCACCAATTTGCAGTCCCACCAGCAATGAACAAGAGTGCCCTTTTCCCCGCATCCTCTCCAGCACTTATTGTTGTTTGACTTCCTAATGGCTGCCAATCTTACTGGAGTGAGATGGTATCTTAGGGTAGTTTTGATTTGCATTTCTCTGACTGCTAGCTATGGTGAGCATTTTTTCATGTACTTATTGATTGATTGCACTACTAATTCTTAAAAGCAATGACATCCAGCTTACTTTTTGTATATTTAATTATCCACACCTCAAAATAACATGTGTGTATAACTTCTTAATTTATCAAAATGAAGTCACTTATCTATTGTCTTCTGATATGACCAAAAATATTTAAAGCATTTAAACTGCCACATCACCTCCATGTACTCTGGGTATGGTTACATCACTATTCTTAAGTTCTTTGGGGGTAATTTCTATCATTTGGAACTATTAGAGAGAAGGAATATAAATTAATATAATAAATAAACGTGAACATCGCCCAATTTAATAAATCTCCAATGTAACACTTGTATCACGTTCTCCTTCCTTTCCTTGCAAATGTTAAGTTCCACTTAAATTTGGTGTTTGTTTTTCCATACAAGTACATATTCACTTATATTTATCCATCTTTCCTGTTACAAACCCTTTTGAAGTTAAATGTATTTTGAAATTCAGAATGATTTAGATACTATGAAAACATTACCATAAAGACACTATATACTATAGAATATGTAACATCTTCTGTAGATTTGGAGCAGGCTCTATAATTAAAATCAACAAATATTTCTGAAACAGAAAGCATGAATATCCATAGCAAGTGTGATAAACAAAAGGAAACAATAGCTTCATATTATTTTGGTCAAATTTTGTCAGCAAGTGAATTAAGATTACGTAAATTTTATATGCAATGCATTGAGGGTGGGGTAAGAAATCTCATTTTTATAGCTCTTAGGATTTGGGAGTCATTCATGAGAGATTGTGAAAATACACTAAATAATGGATTTCTATTACACTCCTAATACATTTGTTCCTAACTTTTTTGACACAGATTAGTGTAGTTCCCCTCTGTGAAACGCAATTATCATCATCACTTCCCTTCCAGGGACCTTTCTTCCCAATGCCTACCTTTAAATGGAGGTCTTTTTTTTGGTATGATAACACTTGTATTCTGTTACAGAATGCTAACATAGCTTGTTTTCCCTGCTATGTCTGTAATTTGATTTGGAGAGGGCATGTCAATAATCTGCTTACATTACTTTGTCTATGTGAATATGGGTTATGCAGCTCCAGGGAGCACATTCATTTTTCTTCGAGCTTTAACTCTATTTAGTTCATTTCTCTGCATTATTTTAACAAACATACCTTTCAATTTACCCACAATTTCTATCCAAATGTGTTTGCTATCAGCTGCCTGTAAATACTGAACTCAGAACCTGTATTAAAAGTGATTTCCTTGTTGCTGTCATTGCCCTGTGTGCAAGGCAAACATTTGTTTCCAGTTTCCCACCATATCCTTCACTCTTTCTCCATCTGCTTTTTATCTTTAATATTTGTTGAAATACATCATTTGCAAATGACTCTTGTTTTTTATATTTATGTTGAGACTATACATGTAAAAGCATAATTTTTGTAAAATACAATATATATATACACACAAAAATAGTATCAGAAAGAAGAGAAAATGAATTTATATTGCTAGCTTAACATTTGTTTGTATAAATTTTAAGAAGAAAAATGTTCAAATGATAACTATAAAAGATCATATTATCCAGGAGCAAGGTGGCAAGGTGCAGAACTTAAATGTGTTGTGTTCAACTACAACTAAAATAAATATTTAAAAACAGATGAAATGAACAATGCCCCGAGGGCCGCACCCCAGGACCTTTGCTTGCTAAGCAAGTGCTCTGCCACTGAGTTACATTCCAGCTTGATGTCTGCCTTTTCCACTCTTTTTTTAAAATATTTCTTTTAGTTGTAAATGGACACAATACCTTTATTTTATTTGTTTATTGTATGTGGTGCCAGGAATCAAACCTGGTGCCTCACACATTCTAGGCAAATGCTCTACCACTGAGCCACAACCCCAGCCCTGCCTTTTCAACTCTTACTCTCATGCTTCTACAATACAGTTTCATACAAACTTCATGATGTGCAGTGACTTTACCACTGTGAGGGTTACAGACTGTATGAAGCTGATATGAGAATCCAGCTGTCTTTTATTAAGGCAGATATTACACAATTTGTGAAGACATAAATTAATGTTATTCTTTTTATTTTTTTTCTTTTGCTTTGGAAAGTTAGTTATCACCCACAAAAAAATGTTTCTATGTTGCTATATGTGGTGGTGCATGCCTATAATCCCAGCAACCTGGAAGGCAGAGGCAGAAGGATCACAAGTTTGAGGCCAGACTCAGCAAGGCCCTAAGCAACTTATCGAGATGGTGTCTCAAAAAAAAAGGGGGTGGGGGCGGGGATATGATTCAGTGGTTAAGTGCTCCTCCTGGGTTCAGTCCCTAGTGGGGAAAAAGGTATACTCATACATTGCTGTTGGGACTGCAAATTGGTACAACCACTCTGGAAAGCAGTACGGAGATTCCTAAGAAAACTTGGAATGGAACCATCATTTGACCCAGTTATCCCACTCCTCAGCAATGTTCCAGATGACTTAAAATCAGCATACTAGAGTGACATGGCCACATCAATGTTCATGGCAGCTCAATTCACAATAACTAAGCTATGGAACCAACCTAGGTGCACTTCAACAAATGAATGGATAAAGAAAACACAGTACATATACATAATGGAATAATACTCAGCCATAAAGAAGAATGAATTTATGGTATTTGCCAGTAAATGGATGGAACTGGAGACTAACATGCTAAGTGAGATAAGCCAATACCAAAAAAATGAAAGGCCAAGTGTTCTGATATGTGGATGCTGACTCACAACTGGGGGGGTGGGCAGAGGTTCACTGAATTGGAGGAGGAAGTGGACTGGGAATAGGGGGAAGGGAGGAGAGTTAAGAATGGGAAAGATAGTAGAATAAATCAGACATAACTTTCCTATGTTCATATATGAATACACGACCAGTGTAACTCCACATCATATACAACCACAAGAATGGGAATTTATACTACAGGTACGTAAAAGTCAAAATACATTCTATTGTCATATATAACTAAACAAACAAACAAAACAAAAACAAATAATGGATGGATTGCACTCCAGAGCAAAACAAAATATTTTAAAGTAAAAAAGACAAAAGTGAAAAAGACATTAAATATTGTATACTCACCCAGTTACTAAATCTTGTACATCTTGATGACTAACCAACTGAATATTGCCATCTTCATAATAGTGAACCTGTGTGATGAAGTATTTGATCAAGTTTATGTTTATGTTTAGTTCATATAGAATCCTATTACTTAATGCACAGATTCATGCTTTAAGCTATCTTTTAAGTTGACAATCCATGTTTAGCAATTCTGAATAATTAATACAATCAATGATAATTCATAGTGGTATTAACATAAAATTCACAGAATGTTTAAGTTTAAGAATTCTTTTTTTAATATTTATTTTTTAGTTGTAGTTGGACACAATATCTTTATTTTATTTATTTTTATGTGGTGCTGGGGATCGAACCCAGGGCCTCACATGTGCTAGGCGAGTGCTCTACCACTGAGCCACAACCCCAGCCCAATTTAAGAATTCTTTGGGCTTGTTGGTGCATTCCTGTAATCCCAGTGACTTGAGAGGCTAATGCAAGAGGATGGAAAATTTGAGGCCAGTATTAGCAACTTAATGAGACCTTGTCTCAAAAAATAAAAAGGGCTGGATATAGTTCATTGGTAAAGTGAACCTGAGTTCAATCTTGTACAAAAGAAAAAAGAAACAAAACCTCTTTCCTTACCAGATAAAATTTAAGTTCAAAAAACATTTGTGTGGGACTGTGGCTCAGTGGTAGCGTGCTCACCTAGCATGCATGAAGCACTGGGTTCAATCCTCAGCACCACATAAAAATAAATAAAATAAAGTCCATGAACAATTAAAAAATATTTAAAAACAAATAAAAACAAAAAAACAAAAAACATTTATGTTTTTGATTCCAGGCACTGGGCCAGACATTATGACTACAAAGATAAATAAGATCCCACTTTAGAAATATTAAAAATAATAAAAAGCTGGAAAATTAGTTTCTTTTTGAAAACCAAGGAGTTTTAATGGATCCTAATACTTAATATGTGAGACAAGGCCATACAAATATCATCAATATGCAGGAGGTACATAGATCTGACTGGCAGGAAAAACCTAATTGGGATTTAAAAGAAAATCACTGAAAACCAAATATTTGATGGGAAAATACACTATAAAAATAAGTGTGACATAGGCCAGATGCAGCGGCACATGCTTGTAATCCCAGGAACTCTGGAATGTGAGGCAGAAGGATCTTGAGTTCAAAGTCAGACTCAGCAATTTAGCAAGGCCCTAAGAAATCAGCAAGACCCTGTAGCTAATAAAATAAATCACTGAATTTTTTAGAGCCTTGATTTTGCTGAGGCTAGCTTTGAACTCTAGATCCTCCTATCTCAGTCTCCTGAGCCACTGGGATTACAGGTGTGTGCCACTGTGTCTTGTAGGCCTAAATATCTTACTGTCTCTTTCAAATAATTTTCATTGTGACTTTTAAAGGATAATAAAAATGAAGTAAGCCTTCTCCCAAAGTGTGACCAGACATTCTGTATTAAAAAGTGTATATGTATAGGGCTGGGGATATAGCTTAGTTGGTAGAGTGTTTGCCTTGCATGTATAAGACCCTGGGTTCAATCCCCAGCACCCCGCCTCCGAACACACACACAAGTATGAAACAGGGCTGTGGTTGTGGCTCAGCAATAGAGAGCTTGCCTCGCACGTGTGAGGCACTGAGTTCGCTCCTCAGCACCACATAAAAAAAGAAAATAACCAGCAAATAGTATTCTCTACATAATTATCTTTATCAACCCCAAATAGATCTCTGTTTAACTCCCTCCCCAGGAAAGCTTTTAATTCTACTCACTTCCATCCACCTCTCTTTGCATCTACATATAATTTAGTACTTATTTTAATTCTACAACAATGACTAACTCGCATGTTTATTTTAAAATGTGAAGTTTTATTTATTTAGGCAGTGCTGGAGATTGAACCCAGGGTCTTATGCATATTTGGCAAGCACTGAGTCATACTCCCAAACCAAAAATGTAAACTTTTTTACCATGATCAATGAACATGTTTGAATCTTACCTGAATCCTGAGTACTCCAACCACCTGGGCTGTAGGTGGTGTAATAGTGAACTTCCACTCTGATCTCCAATGACCATTCCTATTAAAACATACACATACAGTGCTGCAGAATCAGCAGTAGGTACAAGAAAGAGGTGATTTACCACTGAGGCCAAAAAGTTGAAAAAAATTTTTGAGGGGTTGGGGAGGAGGGGACCAGTCATTCCCAATTTGTTAAACCCAAGGCATACTCAAACCTAGTCTGGAACTAAGTGGCCTGACCATAAACCTTTTCTAAATTATCTGGATTTCCACTTTTTCTTAGTTTGCTTTGAAGTGAACCATGCCCATTCTGTTCATGGTATGTTCTTCTGAAAATGGACAGGCTGCTGAGTTACATAATCAACTCAAATATTACTAACCCTTACCCAAGTAAAATTCAATAATTTCAACTGGGCACTTTATATTAATCATTTGTTCCCACTCAATATAAAAGTAGTTTTTAAAAAGATATGGCTATAGAATCTTAGAATTGGAGCTGGGTATGGTGACACATTCTTGTAATCTCAGTAACTCACAAGACTAAGACAGAAGGACTACAAGTTCAAGACCAGCCTCAGCATCTTTGTGAGACCCTGTCTCAAAATTAAAAAAATAATAATAATAACAAGAACTAGGGATGTAGCTCAGTGGTAAAGCACCCCTTGGTTCAGTCTCACATATTGGAGAGAAAACAAAACAAAACAAAACAAAACAAAAAACCCAAACCAAATTAGAATTGGAAGGAATCTAAATAATGTCTAAATTCATAGATGGAGAGCTAAAATCTTGTAAATAAAAAAATTACCTTGCTGAGGCAGGAGGATTAGAAGTGCAAGGCTAACCTCAGGAATTTAGCAAGACCCTCAGCAACCTAGTGAAATCCTGTCTCAAAAATAAAAAAGACTAGGATATATGTAAATTAATAAATGTTGGGAGCAGTGAATGAACTATATAATCCTTGAGCTGTCCCTCCTGGGAACTCTCTGTGCAAAGGCCTAGATTTAAAACTGTCCAGCTGCTGTGGTGATGCCCTGTTCAAAGGGAAATTCCATGCTAGCCAGGGACTTATCAGTTCTTAACCTTGGGTTCTAATGACAGTTGTCCACAGGTGGAGAATTATGGGCACAAGCTGATAGTTCTAATTGAGCTGTTTATACCCTCCACTTTGGTTCTGTTTATCTTTAAGAAACTTTCTTACAATAAATCCTTTTGAGGTTAAAACCTATATAATGAACATAGTGAACTGGCTCTGGGTTGTCCATCCCTTGTCAGGGCCCATGCTTTTTCTCTATTTGTATTGTCTCCATCTCCTTATCACCTGATCTGGTATCTGAATTAACTGCTGTGCAGTTTGCAGCAAAAAAAAATTCTCAAAATGGATAAAAATTGCTGATTTCTCTACAAAATAATTAGATGCAAACAAAAGAGAATATCTATTTCTTACCAAAAGTTTTTAGGCTGAAACTGGTGGCTTTCAATACATGCCATGATAGTCTGTTGCACATCTATAGTTTTAGAATAAACCTATTGGGGGAAAAATCAAACTAGAAATACACAATTAATCTAAACGCCAGACAATGCACATAAGCAGTGTGTTAAATCCTTGAGACAGATAGAATAAGCAAAACATAGCACTCACAACCAGATCCTGTTAAATTCTTTATATATATATATATATATATATATATATATATATATATATATATATATATTTAGTTGTAGTGGACACAATACCCATATTTTATTCTTTTTATGTGGTGCTGAAGATCGAACCCAGTGCCCTGCAGATGCTAGGCAAGCACTCTACCTCTGAGCCACAACCCCAGCCCTAAATTCTGTTAAATTCTAACAGAGACAGAGGTACAATGAATAGAGGAAAATATTGCTCCTGGCTTAGAGTTTAATGGAGGTTTCCATTTAAGCTGAGCTTTACAAAGCAGATAAGATTCTGATAAGCAGAGACTGAGAATAAAGACCAGTAAACAGTTCAGGCATGAAATCAAGGGTTTGTTAAGTGAATGTCAATTAGGTCTTCAGGTTACAGGGTATGTGTAAAGTAGACTAGTGGGAGACAAAATGGTAGATTTAGAACATACAGTAGTATATATAAGTAAAAACTTTAGATTTCATTCTACAGGAAGCAGAAAGATAGTAAAACAACATGACCGAAACTATTATATTGGGAGAATATGACCAGCACTATTATTTTTGGAGAATGACCAATTCTGCTATACAGGAAAAAAGGGAAGAAAAGCTGGAGGCTGGTTAGAAGACCACATAAATTAATTTAGGTCATAATCTAGGGTAGTATCAAATGGTAATGAAAAGGAAGGGTTCCAGACATAATGCATAAGTTTAGCAATATATTGTAACTAAAAGGTTAAACAAACAAATGGACAAACAAAAAAAAAGGAAGGGCCAAAGTATTTGTACATCTGAATGATTGGAAGATGGTGGTATCAATGACAAACTGGGAAATCTAGATGGAAATGTCTAGCCAGTAGTTACAGAAACACCAACTCTTCCTTACAGTATAAATAAATGGAAACAATTACTAGAGGAATGCAAAGAAGCCATTGAATTTTAGAGTTCACATAATATGTTTTCCCATATTATTTTCTATTTGCTCGAATAAAACTGGGAAAATCTACAACAAAATAAAAGAAAAGGCATGTTTATTATCCACAAAAGGTAAAGCTGAAGTTAGTTCACTGTCCAAGGTCTCTTAAGAGAATAAGTGGTGAAGATAAAACCAAAACACATTGTTTTTCTAACACTAAGTCTGTGTTACTTTCCCTATGTTTAGTGGGCTATGAACTTTCAAGTGTATTTTAAAAGTTTTTGGATATTAGAAAATTAGAGACAAAGTAAAAAGAATTAATAGGTATTGATAATGGAAGTCTAAGCAAAATATCATTTCTATTTTCTGGGCTCAGTATGAAACAGCAGTAGAAGTCAAGGACCACAAAAATGTTCACTGGATCAAGTGATTCAGGAACCATTAATACTCTCAGAGAGCACTTTCTATAGGATGGAGACTAAAGTAAAATTCAAAGGCTCATAAGTGGATGAGTAATGAGAACATGGCACTAGTAGGGGAAGAAGGCCCAATGATTTGGAGGGTAAGGAAGAAAACAGAGGATAAACAGCAAGATGAACAGAAACAACTCAGAGGAATTATCATGATTAAAGTTTTATCTCCATTAAGTACAGGAAAAATAAGAACATTTCTAAGTAATGAGAACTATATAAGAAGAAAAAACAAAGTCATATAAAATTGTCTTAAAGTACACAGGATAGTATGAAACCAAGAGTAAGAACCTTTCTTTCTCAAATTCAAGTATAAGAGAAAAGTTTTTCAGTGTGGAGGGAAGAGAAAAAGATTTTATGTCAGACTCACACCTAATAAAACGTTGGGGATTAGATGCCCATCTAGGACAAATAAGAATTGTCTGAAAAATGCCACATAGAAAATGTGATAGTTAATAATGAGTTGAAATTACTAAAATAGATTACTAAGCAAGACAGCTAAGAATATAGAAAACTAGTGTACAGTAGACACCATTAGAAAAATTCCAGCACTTTGTTGCTCATTTGATAGCAAAGAGAAATGAAAAAAGATCCCTGAGGTTATTTGCCATTGAAACTCTCCAAATTAAGAATGGGGAATGACAAACTTTGAATAGATAACAAATGACAAATTGAAAGTATATTTACGAACGAAAAGCCAATTTCTAAAAGGAAGTGTATCAAGTCTCCCACTGCAATACTGGGTTCCAAAAAGAATTCTGTACTGGTATCCACCAAGATGGGTTTTCTCCTTTATTAAACAAACAAACAAACAAACAAACAAACAAATAAATAAATAAAATAATAATGTTATCTACCATTTAGGCAGGGCTTATGTTGTGCCACTGTTTTAAGCACTGTAAATGCATCATTAACTCATTTAATCTTCACCTCAATACTATGTGGTAAGAACTATTTCCATTTCAAATGAGAAAACAGACATAAAACTATTAAGTCATTTACCTAAGGTCACACAGCTAGTTAGGTGGCAGGGCTAAGACGCATACCAGTTATTAAAGTTTAAATGTAAGTGCTCTTAACTAACTTTCTATATTGCCATTTAACTCATCATCATCACATATTTTAAATATTCAAGTTAATGTATTGTTTTTGAGAATTGCTTAGAGATTAGATTTTCAGCATTCTCATTAAAAAATAAACCTGTTACGTAATACATGTTAATTAGCTCAATTTAGACATTCCACAGTGTATACCTATTTCAAAACATCATGATTTTATTAATTGATATAAGTTTAAAATACAATAATAAAAAATTATTAAACATTCTGAGGCTGGTGTTACAGCTCAGCTGGTAGAGTTCTTGTTTCACATGCACAAAACCCTAGGTTCAATTCACAGCACCACCAAAACAAACAAACAAACAAATAAAAAATTAAACATTCTATACATATCTTTCTTGTCACAATATTATAAAGGAGAAATCATGTTAGAGCCAAATTTATCTGTTAGAGCCCAAGAGATAGTAAAAAATAAAAGTAAAATTACTCTGGATTTCTAAAAGTGTTTATTTCAAAACAGTTTTGATTATCTAGTGAAAAATATCTTAACTATGCAGAAGTAATTTTTTTATATAAATGCCTATGCCAAAAAGACACAAATGTGGACAATAGATCTCCCAACAATTTTAACATTTTTTCCTAAGTCTATGTTAAATTATTTAAAAACTTAATTTTTGAAGGAAGGCAATATTTTTCATAAGTAAATAAGATAAATATGAAATAGAACATATAGAAATTTAAAATTATTATGCATTGTGATTTTATAAAGAAATTTTTCATATATTTATACTCCGTTCAAAAATGGTTTAGGGGGCTGTGGTTGTGGCTCAGTGGTAGAACGCTTGTAGTATGTGTGAGGAACTGGGTTTGATTCTCAGCAACACAAATAAATAAATAAATAAATGCCCACTTACAACTAAAAAATATATAAAAAAAAAAGATTTAGGGAATAAAATACAGAGACCATAACTAAGAAAGAAGTGATGTTTGGTTGGCCAAAGTTCCCAAGTGATAAGGTAAATGTAAGAAATATAACACTCTGATAATGAAATAGAAAGACAGTTACTTAACAGTACAGAAGCCATTGGAATAATGATCTTTCACATAGGCTCTTAAAGCATTGTCATAGGATTCTCTCCAAGACTTCAAACCTCCATCTACTTCCTCTGGTTGAGGGTCACTTTGCTTCTTTCTATAAGTGATCAAACTTAAAGGAAATTTTGTTTCTTGGATCTAAAAACTGACTATTACCCAGGTCACCATGCTCTGTAATTAAGACCTTCCAAAAAAGAATTAAAATTATGACTAACTATAAAAAATATAGTTATCACATTTTGCAAAACAAATAAATAAAATTGAGGAAAGCAGTTTTTCATTAAGTCAAATTTCTCTTTCATATTGATTTTTTCCAAGTCTCATTTTTATTCTTATGAAAATATTATATTTATGGTAAGTCAACTTTATCCTATAAATTGCCCCCCACCTAAACACCCATCATTTCTTGGTTTAATATTTATGTAAGTACTTTTGAACACTTTGGTATTCTCTTTCCTATACTTTATGCAAAATTTTCAGAGTCACTATACTGAACATTTAAAAATATATAAAGGTAAAAAATCTCCTATTTTCCAAATAGCAAATTCCTAAAGGAACTTAAAGTAGCCTACATTTCAGTATGAATGCTTTTATTTCCCCATTGAATAAAAATGTCTCCTGTTATTCTTTTTTTAAATTTTTTTTTGAAAGAGAGAGTGAGAGAGGGAAAGAGAGAGAGAATTTTTTTTAATATTTATTATTTATCGGCAGACACAACATCTTTGTTTGTATGTGGTGCTGAGAATTGAACCCGGGCCGCACACATGGCAGGCGAGCGAGCTACCGCTTGAGCCACATCCCCAGCCCTCTCCTGTTATTCTTACCAAAAAGAATTAGAGACAGCTGAAAAATTTTTAAGATCTTTTGATTTTCTCTCTTCATATTAGGGGCATCTCTCTCTCTCTATCTCTCTCTCTCTCTCTCTCTCTCTCTTGTCAAAGATAAACACTAGTATCAGCAGAAAGAGAAAATAATTTCCTAATGTGTAGAATATTTTTAAAAACTTTGAAAATCAAGACATAAATTTATTTAGCACTTAATATACATCTGCTTTGGTTTCTATCATCTCAACTACGTGTCAGGCATAGTCTATCTAATGGGTGTATTTTTTCATATATTTTTTGGATCTTTTGAAAATATGTGAAAAGGCCATTTGTTGGGCATGTAAGCTGGAAATAAGCCTACTTTCCTTTGCGCAGGATCATAGGGCTCCACTCACTGGTCTGTATATTTGTGGTTTGGAACACCAACCACAACCCGCCCCATCACCATGGTAACCTGGCTACTCTCACGTGCACATTGTGTTCCTTTTCTTTCTGCTTTTTGCCAGTGAACTTTCAGCCCATTGGATGCCACTTGTAAGTGTGTTGCTTGCTCACCGGATTATTATGGCCCTCAGCTAAATTTACTAGGTAACAGACTATGCATAAAAGGCTTCCCTATGCAATAATAACGTGGAACAACTTCTGTGAAACTGGTCACCAGAAGCTTCTTTTTGACTTTGTCACCACAACCTCCTCAGCTCTTCATTGGGCTTTGGCTGGACCAAGTGAGCCCACAGCCATTGAGTACTCTTCTTCCTAAAACCAAAAAGTGTGTGTGTGTGTGTGTGTGTGTGTGTGTGTGTGTGTGTGTGTCTGTGTGTGTGTATTTGTGTACAATTAAAAAAATCATGGATACTTTGAAGCCAATTAATACTGCCACCAGGTAAAAAAATCCCAGCAATAAAGGTGCCTCTGAAAAAAACATACTACTACACAAATCATACAGATGCTTTTTTAAGTAGATGCTACTCAAGTTTTATAATGTTATATGTTGCTCACTGTCATCATATAATAATGCTGAACCCTTTTTTTTTGGATATACGAAATACCATAAGTAACATTGCCTATTATATATTAGGTGACTTATCAGTACTTGATAACTGAATGCAAGTATTAAACGTTTTATGACATGGTATTAAAAGGATATCAGTACCAATGACCAAGAAATAAACAAAAAAATCCCTGAAATCTTTAATAATCTCATAGTTATTTTTAAAATTCTGTTGGTAATTAAAGTCAGCCTACAAAGAAAAAGCATGAAGTTGACTCTTTCATTTAAACTCTCAAAATTTAGCACAACATTCTCCCTCATATCTGGATCATGGACCCACTATGAAACCAACGAATACCAATTAATGAATGGCTTATGATTTAGGATTTACCATTTCCTGAGTGGACTTTCCTTGAAAAAAAATTATTGCAAAAACATTTAACGTTAACAAAACATTATAGCCTCTTATATAATAAATAAGTCTTAAAAGCTATAATTAACTCCCTTCTCTCATTGCTAATATTAGTTACTTGTATGTCCATCTATTTCTTGATTTAGTACCTCAGAAGTTTATCTATCTTATTAATTTTTCCAAGAATCATCTCTTGACTTCATTGATATCAATTGAATGTTTCATTTATTTCTGCTTCATTTTTATTATTTCTTCTGTTTTTCTGTTCTTTTGCTAACTTGCTGAGATAAATAATTAACTCATTATTGTTTAACCATTATTCTTTGATATGAGCATTTTCTTAAACAGTTACTTTTGTTAAAATCAACAGATTTTATATTTTTAGTTGTAGAATTTGAAAGGAAGAAAGTAATTTGTAGTTAATCTTATTGTGCCTTGTGATAGCTGATTTTAGGTACCTAGATATTTGGTTATATATTGTGTCTGAGTATCTGAGGGTTATTCTAGTTAAAAATAAACATTTAAATTGGCAAAATTAATTAGTACAGCAACATGCCCTCTCCAATGTGGGTGGCCTCATCTAATCTACTAGAGATCTGAATAGACTTAAAGACTGAGTAATAAAGAAATTTTTCTCTGTTTGATTGTATTTGAAGTGAGATGTCAGTCTTCTGCATTTGGATTATGACTCTCACTGGAACTCAGACCATGAGCTCTCAAGAAAGTGCCTCACTCTGGCTTTAAGACTCAGACTGGAACTATATAATTATAGGTCTCCAACTTGTCAAATACAGATTTTGGATGTCTTAGCCTCCATAAATGCATGAACCAATTCCCTTATAGTAAATGTATTTTTAAATGTCTCTATTTGTGTGTGCATACTATTAATTTAGCTTATCTAGAGACACCAGAATAATGCTCCAATACAAGATACACCTGTCATACAGATAAATTATTTGAATTCATGAAAAGTAAACTTTCATTTTTATGTACCAGCTACAAAGCTAAGAAATAAAATTTTCAAATAATAGCTCTTATAATAGAATAAAATATCATGTAGTTTGGACTAAATAATATAAAATAAGAAGACCCTCAAGTTTACTATAAAATAGTATGCAATAACAGGCCACAGTGGGCCACAGTATGTGATTATCTAATATTATCTAGGTTTGTGTATGTATTCTTTATGATGTTCAAATAAGGACAAAATCATCTAACAATTCATCTGTCAGAATGTGTCCCATCATGAAATATACTCTTAAGAGAAATTGAAGTTCTAAGAACAAGATACTATTTTTGTGATTATCAGATTTAATATTTTCTGAAGGGCTATGTTAATTCCCCACAAGAAGTTAGCAAAATTACAATCAAATTAAGCAGCCTGTATTGACAAGATAATTTAAAAATAACATAGGAGATTCAAAAGGTTAAGAAAATCAGTAACATAATCTTTAAAGAAGCACAAGTACTTGCTCCTCTAATTGTTATAATTTATTATAAACCTGCAGCAATTAATATATTGGCATAAGGATAGAGAAATATATCAATGGAACAGATTAGATTGTTCAGAAGCAAGATCATTTATACCCTTGTCTTACAACAAGTGACATTAGAGTATGGGAGAGTGTAGACAGTGGAGAATTGGGGTAAAGTGGATGAATGATACTGAACAATTAAAGACACCTATATGAAAAAAAAAATTCAACCTCAATCCCTACTTCATATTCAACATAAAAATCAATACTTGCAGGCTTTCATACCTATTAACTAAACATATTTATTAAAGTTCTGGTAATGTAAACATGTATTTTTATGACCTTAGGTAGAAAAAAGACTTCTTAAATAGAATACATAAGTTATTAATCATACAGGGAAGGGGTACCACACTTTAACTACATGTAACTAAGATTCATCAAAAGCCACCTCAAAGAAGAAAAAAATTAAGTTGCAGAAGTGGAGATGGATGTGACACATATGACAAAATGATTCATATCCAGAATATACGAAGAACGCCTAAACCTTCAATAGGAAGAAAAGTATCAAAACCCTAATAGAAGAAGATGGGGGTATGCATAGGGTTTACAGCTCAGTAGTAGAGTGTATGCCTAGCATGAGAAAGGCCTGGGTTTGATCTATGTCCTACAAAATAAAGGAAAAAATACAAGCACTTCACAACTGATGACATTTAAATAGCCAATATACATACGAAGGTGCTCTAACTCTTTAGGAAATAAGGAAATGCAACTCAGACAATATTGAAAACTATTACCCACTAACCAGTCAGCAAAATTATTATCAAATATTGATGATAATTTGGAGCAATAGGAACTTTCTTACACTGCTATTGGAGCATTAAATGGATCAAATTCACCATTTCATACATACGTTAGTCACATGAGATTCTAATCAGCAACAGATCACATATATGACAGTGATCCCATAAGATTATAATGGAGCTATCCAGGTGCAGTGGTGCACACCTACAATTCGAGCTAATAGGAGGACTGAAGTTTTGAAACCAGCCTAGGCAGCTTAGCAAGAAAATATTTTAATTTTCTTAAAGTAATAATAATAAAAGCCTGTACATGTAGCTTGGAGGTAGAGAACCCTTGGCTTTAATCCCTAGTACCACCAAAAAAGATCATAATCTAACTGAAAAAAATCCTTAATACATAATGAAGTCATAGCTGTCTTGACAATAACATGATACTCATGTGTTTGTGGTGACGTTAGTATAAACAAACTTACAGTTCTTCCAGTCATATCAAAGTATAGCACATACAATTCTGAAAAGTGAATGACATTTGATAATTATAATGAGTATCTATGTTATTCATTTGTATATTTGCTCTTCCATAATTTTTTTTTTTATTTTGGAGCCTCGCTACTTATTTTAAAAGTGCATATACAGGTGTGGTGTTATCCACATATAGTCACAGCATTTTGGAAACCGAGGAAGGAGGACTGCTAAAGCAAGAAGATTGCTTTAATCCAGGGGATTGGTGACAGTCAAAGTAGGACCCCATCTCTTAAAAACCAAAAATGGCAAGTACTATAAAATAGTATGCAATAACAGGCCACAGTGGGCCACAGTATGTGATTATCTAATATTATCTAGGTTTGTGTATGTATTATTTATGATGTTCAAATAAGGACAAAATCATCTAACAATTAATCTGTCAGAATGTGTCCCATCATGAACATATACATATATATTCTTTACAGTTAAGCATTTAATACAGTAGACATTGGTCAAATATGGATAATGCACATCTACAATGTAGCTCCACTGAATTGATACAGGATTTAAAGAGTATAAAACACAGGCCAGAATTAAAATATTTAGTATAAAAATGGCAAATATCTTAATTTTTTAATCTATCATGTGTTGCAATGACTATATATTTATTAGGCTGAATAAAATATATCATTAAAATCAACTTTATCTCTGTCTACTTACATTTAAGTGTAGCTTAGAAAAAAATTAAAATATATATATATATATATATATATATATATATATATATATATATATATCACATTATATTCTACTACATATCACTATTTCAGAGACATTACTCACATGTATACTTGAAGACATGCACCAGGAGGATTGTAAGTAACATTATTAGTTATATTTCCCAAACTGGAAATTTTCACTAGAGTGTAATAATATATTGTGGCATATTCATACAACATGTAGCAAAAAATAACAGTAGTAATAAAACATGGATCTATCTTCAAAATATTATTAACATAATGAAGCCAGATTAAAAAATAAAAACACATATGATTGAATTCATTCTAATCTATTTAAAAAGTTCAAGATGAGAAAAACCTAATTATGGTATTTAGGAACACCTGATTGGATGAGAAAATTATAAAAAAAGCAGTCACTACCATAAAAGTGGTATGATGAGAAAAGTGTTGACACTGTGCTAACTTCAACACACATTATGCTCAGTGATGGTTAAATACTGGTGTTCTGTAAATTGTATATTTTTTATTTATATGCATTTTCTGATTGAGTTACAATTCACCATAAAGAGGACTTAAAAAAGAATCATCGGGCAAAGAAAAAAGAAGGGTAAAGTTATCAAAAATAAGTCTAAATGGTCATTGTAGTACCCAGTTCAAAGAAAAAAGGACAAATTTCAAATTCTGTAAGGGTATAGCAGAATACACCCATAACACCAGGTTCTCAGAAGAAGAGTGAGGTAGGAGTACCAGTGAGATTATTCCAGACTGTAATAGTAATACTAAAAGCTAAGCAACACTAATTTCCAAAACAGAATTCAACATTCAAACAAATTATCAACAACATGTCATAGTAACATACTCCTTTGTATACCAAGATAATAAATCTTATCTCCCATATATTCTTTCTCATTAAGCTTATGTGAGTTCTGCTATTGTAAAATGAATATAAATACCAATAAATGAAAAATCTGGAATATAAGAAATGAAGGAACCATTATGGAAGAATGGCCAAAAGAATGCCCAGAATGAAATGAAGGGAAATTACAAAAATATCACCAGTCCACATTTAGGTCAGAAAAATAGAAATATCACCAGTCCACAGTCAGGTCAGAATGCCCTGGGAGAAACTGTCTCAAGAAAAGAAAATTGATTCAATGACTGAGGGAACTAAAAATCTTGGGAGAATATTTGGAAAACTGGTAGAGAGTTTGAGAATCAAAACATAGAAAACTATACAAATAAGAAAACAAGGTAATTTTCTAATCAAAGACTTCCTCCAGAGCCAATCTTGAGCAACTTAAGAGCTATAATGCCTGCAACTCTTAGCAGGCAATACAAACGTGCATGTGACAATGTCCCAAATAGGGTAAAACTGAATATAATATAAAGTACTTCACCAAAAATTTCCCAAGGTATTTAAAATGTTTCTGTGGGAATGTACATTAATTCTATTAAAAATTAATAATAAATTAATAGAAATTGTTTTTATACTTCACTAAAATGGTCAAATTTTCTTACACATATTTTATAAGCAAAGGGTATACCACAATTGTTGAGTTCAACAATATAATATTTGCCAAGCACCTAGAAAACAAGCACAACATATGAATGCTACCTAATAGGACTAAAGCAAAGGACAAGGATTAGATGCTAGTCCTGGTTTTGCTCTAACATATCCTGAAAAAAACAAATATGGACCTGAACATGAAGATGATTTGTCAATACTACCTACACTTAAATACTATTGGCTACCACAAAGTAGTAATGGGCATATATTGCTTTATGCTGCCAACAACATAGACCTACCTGGTAACTGAACTCACACTTCATGATAGAAGTACTATCTAAGCATTTCTCCCTTTGCCTTTAATTCAGGTCAGAGTTCATTACCACCACTCAGCACACTTCCACATTGATTTCATCTCCTTACAGAATTGGACTACACATGTCAGAAGATCAGTTTAATACTTTAGAACCTGGTGCACCAATGAGATGACAATCACTCCACCCAGTGTTTTAAAAATCATGACTTGAAATTTGCCCTAAGGGAGCCAATGCCCACTTTTAAGAATCAGGACATTAGAAAATCTGAAATTTGGAATGCCTGAGAAAATGTTTTTACCTTTAAAGCACACTACTGCCTTCCGTTTCTAGGAATTTAATGTATGAAGAATTATATTCCAGGTGCAGTCTTTTTCTCTCCTGAATCCCTCCTGGGGACAACAGATGGATTGCAGCAGAGTTTGAGAAAGGACTGCAAATTGAATCCAGTTTTATGACCACAACCAACCCTTCCTTCCAAGACCCGCCAAAAAATCAAAACAAAACATACCAAGTCAAGAAAATGCCCTCCAGGACCAACAGGCAGCAGAGTCCCTGCTGCCCGCCACGGGGACATGGCTGAGCCCTGGCTGAGAGCAGGGAGGACCCTGCTTCGGGTAGGACTTCAGGGATGGACAGGCACCCTCCCTCTGTGGGCCAGCCAGGTCCCTCCCCCAGGTCTCTGGTGGCTGCCGGCCCAGCACTGACCTTCTGGAGGCCCAGGACCAGAAACCCCCACCATTTCTGATGGTTCTCTTTGCTGAAGATTTCTGACCTCTGCTGTGCCAGCTGCGTCGCCAAGGTACCCACAGTGGAGCTGGGGCAGCCCGTGGGCCAAGCCACCGCAGGCCGGTAGCCACACAGGCAGAGCGCAGGCCACATGTGTTGCAGGCCACCGTCTCCAGCCTGGGCCGTGACTGTGGCCAAGGAGCTCAGGGGTTCTTCCTGCACCCAACTGGCCCTCGCCTCCCAAGAAGCGGGGGAACCCTGAACTCCAGCCGCCTGCAGGGCCCTCTATTCTGTGGAGCTGGCCCGCTTCTCTGTGACTCCTGCTTTTCTGGGCCCCCAGCCCCAAAAGTGTCCCAAGGGCTTCGCCTCCTTTCTGATTCCCGTGCAGGCCATGGCAGGCTGTGGGCGAAGGCAGCAGCTCCTCTGCTCCTAGCCCTGTCCCTGCACTCCAGACAGGCAATGGCCCATCTGCGTCACCTCTAGAGGGCCAATGCCACAGACTGAAAGGGCAGAGGGCAGGAGCATGCCACCGGGACATGCACAGCATGAGCCACCCTTGGGCAGCCACGCAGAGCTCTGGGGGAAGCCAAGCTTCAGGGCGCAGAGACTCAGCACGGCGCTGCCTGGAGAGGCCCCACATGGAGCATACCTGCAACAGAGTGGACCAGGCTGTGGCCAGACTGAGTGTGGCCATGGATTCGGCCTCTGGGGAACTTTTCAGGGACTGTTTCAGACTCACAGAGGATAAGTGCTCTGGGCCTTGTGGCCAGTTCTGCTGTGGTGTGAACTTGGCAATATAATCAATGTCATAGAAATAGGTTATAGACTATAGGAATAAGATAAGATGATATAGAGAAGCAACAGTAAGACATAAGTTCATAGACAAGTTCACAGGAGTAAGCCTTAGTAGTTAAATCATGTAACTATAATACATAGCATTTAAACCACAGGAAATGCTCCAGCAAGAGAGGCTTAATTTAAGACTTATGTTTCAAGTCCAAGATCTGGTGGCCCTTTGGTTTGGGCCTCTGTGAAAGGTGGCACATTATTAAGGGAGAAAATATTGGAGGGATTTCTCCCACCTCAAGTCAAAGGAGAATATAGAGGGGAGGGAGGAGGGAAAGGTGGAGGAGGAGATGATGATGATGATGATGATGATGATGATGATGATGATGAAGGAGGAGGAGATTGGTATTTCCCAATCTATTTTTCAAACCATGCTTCCAAACACCTCAGGACTTTTTACTAGGCCTCATCTCCTGAAGATTTGTTACAATTCCCTGTACCACCCTGGGACCAAGCTTTTGTATTGCATAGAACTTTTGGGAACACTTATCCAAATTTTAACAGTTAACATTACTAAACTCTTGAGTAAAAAATAATTATGATATTTCTAAAGTTTGAAGCAAACACAGAGCCAGATGCTGGATCAAGTAGAAACATTATTACATAGAAATGTACAGATCAGGCATATAAATGTTTAAAGCTTCTCTTCATTAATTTTAGCATCTGTGAACAATCTCTGAAGAGTAGTAGTTTTTCCACTCAATGAATAGAAATCTCAAGGAAAATTTCTTTTTCAGATTCTTCATATGGAGAAACAATATAGGTATGAATATGTGTCCTGAAGGCCATTGCAAGTGAGTAATATGTACATTTCTGTTTTGGTGATGGAGTGCTCTGTGTACTTTGCCAGTAGGATGTCTAACACCATGAATCTCATCTCCATTTCCTCAGCTCCTAATCTTTTTGTGCAACCAATTCTTTAGTGATTGCTCAAAATGGGCATATATTATTAAAGCCTGCATCCAAAGATCACTGTGAGAAGTGAAATAGGCAAGTGCTCTGGATATGACTTGAGATAATAGTAAATAGCAACACAGTGTATTCTTCACAGTTAGGATTGTGATTGTGATAATTATGATTTATGAAATTTTTCTGTATAATGATGATAACAGATTATTGTTTGACTGCATAAGAATAACATCTTATTTTGGAGCACATTGTTATTGTTTTGTTACACAATTCTGTACAAATATTATTCAGAGCTTTATCCAATTTTGAATTTTATGAGTAGCTGAGACTAATATTTATATACCAATCCTTTTGGGCTGATCAAGTGGCCAAACTCTGATCCAGTCTCCTAGCTTCCTTCTCAGGAGACAATCAGAGGAATAGGAAACACTAGGAAGTTTAGAGCGGAAAGGAGGAGGTTAGAAGCAGCCCTGCACAGGGGCTATGTCCAGTCTCCAGGGCCACTGTATGGGAAAGGGACATTCCTGAATGAAGACAGAAGTCATATTCAATAATGGGCATGAACAAAAGTAAAGAGTGTATGGTAAGTTGGTGGTAGTGAGTAAGGAAAATAAGGTGTAAAAACATACTGGAGCTACATCATGAAAGGTCCTGAACGCCTGCTGGAAAGTGTGTTCTTTAGGCAAGGTGTCTCACTGAAGGTCCATGAGCCAGGGAGGCTTAGAGGAAGGTTGTGAGCTCCTAGAAGGTTCCACAACCACGTGGCACACAAGGAGCCTCAGGACAGCTATTCAGGGCACAGCGCGAGAGCTGGCAGAGGGTGCGCGCGCCCGCGAACACGCAGGGGGCCATCTTGCTGGCGTGAGCTTGGGATGGGCACCTCTCTAGTGCATGCCCTGGGAAATGGAGATCAGCTCTCCAGCACACACAGCCAAGGCTGAGCTTTACCTTATCTCTCCCTCTCTCGCCTCCCTCCTAGCAGGGAATTCAAACAGCTTTCTGATATCACCAACCAAAGATATTTCCCCCCTCTCCTTAGTCACCCTTTGTCCATCAGTACTTATGGGAGGTGGGTGGGAGGAGGTAGAGAGACGAAAGAGGAAAAAGCATAAGCTTGAGGAGCCTTCCCATCCAACCGGGAGTACTCCTGTAATGGTCATCGTCAAGGCTTTCTTTTCTAGGATAAGTGTTTAAAGAAAAACCCTGTAAGGGAAACGTTAATCATTCCCCAGCTGGCTTTAAGAGTATTTGCAGGAACAAATCACCAGTGAGAGAAACTTGGGTGGCATTTTTGTTTTGTGTCATTTTTTTGTTCATTAAAACAATTTTTAGTCATTGAAACAAATGAGCAAAGAAAATATGGTTTACATGTTCAGGGCAAAATCCAAACACTGTAAAACAAACACATTTTTCTTAAAAAACAAAGAACATTCTTCAATACAAAGAAGATACACATTTTATTTATTTCAACTTCCAGAGATTGGAATCATGGTATCTCTAAAACATTTTGGTCAGTTCTGTTATTTTATCCAGAGAAAAATACAGATTAATGATAGATATGTAATAAAAATTGAGAAAAAATGCTTTGCACAGTTTGTACTTTAACAAAATGAAAGAAAAGTAAGGTTTAAATATGCTTCTATTTTACATTTAGTGATTTCTCAGATTATCCTTTAACATAGTGATTTTGATGTTTCTTAGAAATTCTTAAATGTCAAAACTCAGTGATATAAGCATAACATCCAAAGGGAATGTTAAAAGGCTTAATTCTAAAAGGAAAAGAGGACTCATTCTCTGGATCATTTCTATTCAAGTAGAGTGCAGGGCTGGGTTAGAAAAGAAAGCTACCCTTAATAAAGTGTTTCAGCCTTCACACTGTTTCCTGTAACCATCATAAATCACAGGTTCCTGAGCTGGCCTGATGATGAGTCTGCTGAGGTATATTTATATCAGATGATTTGTAGATGATAAATATGCCAAGAAAGACATCATCTCCAGTAACCCTGGGCTCCACTGAGTTCCTCATAATTAAGGACTCATAAAAGAACCCTGGATGTGGAGAACCTATTCTCTGAACCCTGACAATAGTACAGTCCAAAGGCAAACCAAGGAGCAATCACTTTGTTTCATGTTTGCACAATGTACCACATGAAAGCTTTGCCTACATATTGACTCAATAACCAAAGAGAATAGCAGTTTGCATACCCTAGACTCTGTGTCTTTTCCTTCCTATTGACATAGGTCCCTTTTTATGCTTTAAAGTATTTTAAAATCACCATTTCAAATTATAAGCAGCTTAACCTCTTAATTCCCAGTGCATGTCCATGACATCTGTATGTGTACAAACACATATTTCACACACATATATAATGCACATATATCCTTCTATTGGAATACATACATATATAAATATACATGCATGTTTTCCAGTTGGAACATGTTTTTGAGGATGTTTCATGACATTGCTTTGTGTATCTCTGCTAAACAAAATAATTTTACCACCAAATTGCCAAATTAATGGTGTAAACTAATTTTGTTTCCTTTTGACTTTCAACAGAACCATTGAGAAATCAGTTTAACATATCAAAATATGGACTGACATTGCATTTTTAATTAGCCCATGTATTTAAGGTTAAAGTAAATTAAATTAATCTCTCCCATTATATATCCATTTGACTGAGATTTCTTTAGAAAAATGACATTTCTAAGTGTATTTTTATATATTTTCTCTAATTTTTGTTAATTCTTCTATATTTGAGAATAACCTTATTCTCCAAGATTTCTGCTTAAAATTTAGTATCACCTGCAAAATGCTTCTACTCAAAAATATGTTTATCAAACTGGTTTACTCAGTTTTAGAAAGTTTTTTCTTCCTTTGTTCCTCCCATATCTTGGAAGCATTGAAATTTTCTAAATTGTTAGTTCATTAAGGCTTTATAAAGGAGAAATAGGTTTGTAGATTATTCCTTGTTCAAAATCTTCTGACATATCTGTCTTTATTGTCTCCAATATGCACAGAAATGGCTTCTGGAAATAATTTCTATAATTAAAAAGAGAATTACCATTCAACACATTGTTTCCTACCTTGTCCCCGAAGAGTCTTAAGGTGCATAGTTTACTAAAGATATTGCGAAGAGTTAGGGGAAAAGAAAGTTTTAAGTTTGTTGAAAGAGGTTTTCCCAAGATTTTGGCCATGGAACAATCCCTACCCCATTTTTTTGCATGACATGTGTTAAATTTCTGCAAAATTTGTGTTCTTCGGATAATACCTTGGGGATTATTGACCTAACCCCAATTCTGAATTTTACTTATGGAGAAACAGACACCTGAGAGGGGCTGAAGTTCGTAGAGAATGTTAGAGGGGAAGTTGAAACTAGAGCCCCATCTCCTGACTATTTGGCCTAAATGGTCATCTGTACCCTAAGATGGGTCCCAGGATGCCAGGCATCATGAGTAGTGCTGTGAACCTCGTACACCCTTATGAGTTCTTCTTGGGTTGATTTGCTAAAACAGAGTTTTTGGATGTTCTTTTAAAAATGGTATCTATACCCTATTCTTATATAATAAATCTTAGGATATCTGCCCAACACAGCATGGCTATGACACTGGCAATTAGTAAATATGCTAAATGAGGATGGAAGTGAAAGCTCCTAGAAGGGCTTTAAGAGGAGATTGATCACAGGAAGGAAGAAGGAAAGGGTCAAGAAATGAAATCAAGTGAGAAGAAAAAACATGAAAAAAAAATAGAGGAGTGGGGAAAAAAAGAGCCTCTCGATGGAAATGAGACTGAGAGAAGAAAGGATGGTTGCAGATGATGAAAAAAAATCATAAAACTGAGTGGAAAGCTGTGATCTTAACATGTAAACATGACCCATGAGGCTAATTCAGATGCCTTTGTCTAAATGATGAGGAAGACTACCAACTGCTGAGAACCTTTATGATCTCATATCAAGATGTATTCATTGCATGCGTGCATTAAGTTGATGAGGCAATTTCTTAGGCACCACAATAATAATGAGTGAGACAAATCTTGTCCTCTTCAAGGTTACATTCTTGTTAGGGAGAAGAGTTCACACAGGGACTGAGACAGGAGAAACAGCCAGCTGGTAGGGGAGGAGGCAGTTAGTTTTGGAGAGAACAACACACCACTCAAACATTGCCCATCAGACAGCTTGTGAGGAAAAGTCACAGAGACCAGCCACAGGAGACTGTTTCAATACAAAAACCGCCTGCATGGTTGAGAACCACAGCCTTGAAATTCCCTATGGGTGCATTTGAATTCCAGCAACCTGCCTAATTTGCAAAGGGACTTCAAAGCTTGTCTTAGTCTCTTTATCTGTGAAATGGGAACTATTTCTATATCAAACAGTTGTGGATATTCACAAAGAGAATCTTCTTAGCACGGGAACTTCACACAGCCAAGGAGTGAGCATGGGCCACTGAAAGAAGGAACTGGAGAGTTGGGGTTATGCCTCTGAGGCGATCCAGAATGAAATTAGGGACCTCAGAAAGCCCAAAACCCTGGCTTCAGCCGAGTATGGTGACCGCCTTCTGGAGAGTATGGGTGAGCTGGGGCAAGGCAGCCTTGTCCTAGCTCCCATCCCAGGTTCTGTAAATTACTGGAAAAACTTATATCCAGAATTTATGACTTAAACAGTATACAAAACTTATGTACTTTAAACTACTTTAAAAAAAATATCCAGAGACTTTGAAATCTTACCTCAGTTTTTAAATCTGGCAATATATTTTAAAATATATTACCAAGAAATAAAATTGTAAAATCTTTCTTTAAAATAATGAGTAGTTCTTATAAATAATTCGTAGACAGCTTGCCCATATTTATGTATGTGTGTGTATGTAAACATCAGATTTGGGGGTTTGGTATTCTTAAAAATTTGGGATATGTGTATATCTTTAACTTGAAATATATACATACAGAAAATGTATGTTTTAATTCCAAGTTTAAAGGGTGCACTGCCACATACTGAAATCTTGTGGTATTTCATATATTTACACTTGTCAAGAAAATTTGAATCAAATGGTAATTAATTTATTCCTGCTTTCTTAGAATATAAATTGAACTCTTAAAAATAGAACTGAGCTTGTCACAGTGGTGTATGCCTGTAATCCCAGTGGCTCAGGAAGCTTAGGCAGGAGGATCACAAGCTCAAAACCAGCCTTAGGCAAAGAAGGCACTAAGCAACTCAGTGAGGCCCTGTCTCTTAAAATAACAATACAAAATATGGCTGAGGATGTGGTTCAGTGGTTAAGTACCCCTGAATTCAATCATTAGTGAGCCCCCAAAATAGATTTATGGAATTTTTTACCATGTTCTTAAATATGTTGGATTTACATTAGTTTTATCAGTTTAGAAAATGTTAAAATTTGTGTTTTAAAAAAATAGATACTAAAGGAAGTCTTCTATTTGGTACTTTGTTTAATCAGTGCAAGTGAAATTAAAAAACAGTATAAAAATGAATGTAGAAAATGAGCAGATACTGAGTGTAAATCCCATAGATGAGTAGAGATTTATGACAAGTGCAGGCCATTCAACAGTAAAAGTGTCTTTAAATACTATCGTTTTATGCCATCAGGAAACAAGTGATGCTATTTTTATTTTTATTTTTTTTAAATTTCTTACATACATGACAATAGTGGAATGCAATACTATTATAATTATCCATTTACAACACCAATTTTCATAACTCTGACCCCATCATTATACAAAATACATGTATGAAGACATGAATTTGGTGTCAACATACCTTATATACAATCAGAGATATGATGATATTTTTAAAATCAAGTTTGTGATTTCTTATTTTCCTAGGAATTTTTCCTGCCCTCAGTTTTTTCTTCTGCCTGTCCTTACACATTCAATATATTCTTACTTGCCACTATTTATAATAAAGTATATAGTACAGAATGGAGAATAGTGAATCTACTTACTAATATTTTACATGGACTCTTTAGTGATCTCTTCAATATAGGCTATAATTGGCATCTTTGATATCTTTTCTAACTATTTGTTATAAATTACATATGGTATTTTCCCATGGTACTTCAAGCACATAAACAACATAAAAACAAACATGGTTTTGTGGAATAGATGACCATGTCCTAAAGAAAGTGTTTTCATTGTGTAACTTTCAGAACATTCTTTCAAAAAGAGTTAAATTAGGATTTTGCAATATGTTAATAGCGATATTGGTATATTATAGATAATTGCTTGTTAATAATTTTATTAAATTGAAAACCTGTGTTTTCTGTACTTGTAGATTATTTAACAGTCAAATACTATAATTTTATTTCTCCAGTGACTTTTATTCACTACTGTATACAACTTTAGTTTTCTTTATCTAAACCTTTTGATTTAAAGTAGGCTAGAAAATTATAGTTGAAAATTTGTTCCAAAAATTAGTGATTATTGTGTGCTGCTATATACAATGACTAAGTGATTACTGGGAAAGGTGGTAGAGTATGAAGGCTGAGGAAGAAGGTCCACAAGTTTAAGACCATCCTCAGGAATTTAGTGAGGTCCTGTCTCAAAATTAAAATTTACAATTGCTGGTGATATGGCTCAGTGGTTAAGCATTCCTGAGTTCAATCCACAGTACCAAAACAAGTTTTTCATGTATAGGTAACTGTTTCTTTTCTGCACTGTCTCTTCCAATATCCACTAGGCATTTGTGGCTATTCTGAATTTAGATGCAGGTGAAATCTCAAATTTCGTATTGATTGCATGTTCAAATAATATTATTGTTAGATTGGGCAAAATATTTTAAAATTAATTTTACCCATTTTAATTATTTTAATGTGGCTACTAGAAAATTTTAAATGATGTGGCCTAGATGTCACTTCTATGAGAAAGCATACCTTTAAGCTTTATAAGTTTGTATTCTTACTACAATAAGACCTCATTAAAACTCATCCCCCCAGTACTTCCTTGAAATAAGGGATTTAGTCTTTAATATTTGGGTAGCCAAGAGGCAAACTTTGCAGTAAATTCTTCCTAGAGCTATAGTTCAAGTCAGAGACAATAGTATTTTAATCTAACTTCTACCTTTACCAGGTTTTTTTTTCCTATGAGGAAGTAGGTTATTTATGTAACCTTCAGTTTCCTTGTATATTCATTGGGAGTATACAGGTTTATAAATTTATTTTTAGAATTATTGATATATTATATATCAAGCATAAAACCTTTTTAGTTATGTAAAATACTCCTAATATTGTTACTCTAAGGTTGCCACTCATTGGAACTCCAGAACTGGAAATGTGATTTCTGATACTTTGGTCATATAAGTGGGAGTGGTTAATACTGAAATGTCAGAGAATTCAGAGAAGGAATTAGTTCACAGTAGAATACAATTCTGAAGATACCACCTTCTCTGTTTTCAGTTTTTTTTTTCCTTTTTAATTTTATTCCGTCAGATTAACAGTTACTTGACTTGCCCCAAATTTAGGTAAGTCTATATAGCAAGATATTTAAAAAATAATTGATTTAGGCATGGGTAAAAATTTATAAGATTATTAGAGAAAATAATGCTGCAGACACAGAAACACATATTGCAGAGGGTGCTAAAATAGTTGGAGAAAAGAAATTCAAGTATGGGAATATATATGTATAAATTAGATAATTTGATATTTCAATAGAGTTTTAACACCTTTTACTGTACTTGTAAGCCCTTTATCTTGTGGACCCTATATAGTTTAATATTAACAGAATGAAAGCAATATATTTCAATGACATTGAAATGATTTTCTTAACCACCTATTATTACTTGAAAACCTATCTCTTTAGCTTTCAACACTGCTGTATTCTAGTTTTATATTTTCTGTAGTTTTATGAAATTTAAAATGTGGGTTTGATTCCTGGTCACAATTCTTTCTAGATAGGGCAAAATTTCAGTAAAATACTTTCTTTCTGTAAAGTGAGTTTAAACTTCCATAACTTCTTTATAGAGGGTTTGTGGCTTATAGACCATATATAGAAGTGAATGGCATGCAACCTGGTATACAGTGTGTACCAGGTAGTATAGAACCTGATATCTAGTAGGTTAACAATAGTAATTGTGATGACAAAAGAAGTAATTATAGAAGTGCTACTAAATACAATAAGGTACTCTTGCTAGTTTATTAAGATGATGACGTCTCATACATGTCCTTGTAACACCAGCTTCCCATGTCAAAAAATTGTAAAGCATTATTTTACTATTCCTATATGCTAAATCTGTCCCATGTGAAATGATATTTTTAACAGTGAACCATTATTATTAACTCCAGTTACTACACTTAACCTTTTCCAATTAGCTTGTCACTGAATTACTGCAACATTTTCTTACCTGTCACCCCCCATCACATTTAACGTTTTTATCTCATACATTTTATATTCCTCCCTGCAACTTATTCCCTGAACACCTACCTGTCATACCAAATCTAAGGTTTAATGATTTGGATGGTTTTAGTCAGCAGTGATACTGTAAGATAAGCAGGGATAAGATCATGGATTACTTTAAATTACAAGGTAAAATCTTTGCATTTTAAGATAATGGGAAAAGCTTTCAAAGGGTTTTTTGTGTTGGCATATTTTGGACAATGAATCTCTTCTGTTTGAAGGATAGTTAAAAAGTTTGGCTGCTGAAATTTTTTGTTGTTATTTTTAAAGAGACATGACAGTAGAGTGTATTTTGACATATTGTAATATGTGGAGTAAAACTTGTTCTAATGAGGATTCTGTACTGTGGTTGTACATGATGTGGAGTTACACTGATTATATATTCATATATGAACATAGGAGAGTTATGTCTGATTTATTCCACTGTCTTTCCTATTCTCATCCCCACTCCCTTCCCTTCATGTCCCTTTGTTGATTAACTTTGATCGGAGGCAAGATTACTTCAGTGTTGAGCCCTTTCAACTCATCACCCTGAAGGGGATCTGCCCTTTTTTGTTCCAGGAATAAGGCCAGCTTCATGGGCTGTGAGCTCTGCGCTTGAAAGGCCCTTCTTACAAGCCCCTGCTCCTCTTCCTTCCTGCCCTGAATCTGCCCCACTTGGCTTTGAACATCACCGTCCTCACACTGACCAGGAGATTTTCTTTCTCTTGAATTGGGCTGCTTTTGCTCAGCACTGACATGAGTCCCAGGAGGCCTGTGTCCTGGGGGAAGGAAGGGCTGCAATGGCTCAGCCCAGCACCAGGACCTGGGCCATGGCAGGAAGCACTCAACAGGGTGGGTCCTGCTCCCACTCTGCAGACATCCCTGTGTCAGTGAGGGAGGTAAAACTCCAAACCTTTGTTCCTGTGTTTCGATGAAAGAAAATTTAAAGCCAGACACCAAAAGCCAAGCAAGAGAACTTTATTATTATAAGTGATAGTAAAGAGAAAGGGAGATGAAAGCAATGTAAAAGCAAAGCGAGGCTCATCTCTGAGCAGATAATAACAAAGGAGACGATGCTGTCCCCAATTTATTACTGTTTGATGTTGACCAAGAGAGCTGGAGACCATCTCTGTACTCTTTTCCAATCAGATGTTCAACTCCTTTACATTGGGTGGTGGAGTTTTTGACCTTAATTGGTTCTCTCTTGAACCATCATGGTGGCCATCCTATTTAGCAGGACTTCATCTACAAGTCGACCCCATGTTAATGTGGGCACGGGGGTCAGCAGCTGGTCAGGAGTTACCTTAGTGCACCTGTGCTACTAAAAGAATCTTCTTCCCAGACAGATGGAGACACTTACAGCCGTAATTCCTAGCTTCACATCAACCTCAGTGGACTCTGTCAAGAGATAAACCCATTAATCCTTATCTTTTGACATATTTTCCATTTGTTCCTTTGCTTTGGTTTATTTTCTACAAATTAACTGCCACCCTTTGCTTTCTTTTCCATTTTGCAAGTGGTTTAAAGAAGACATTAAAGTAATTACAAGAACACCTGTGACCTAGCCACAAATTCCTGTTCATTGCTCTCTACTATCTAACACTTGCACTACAGATTTATTCTCAGTCAAGTGTGGTGGGGCTGCCATGGGAGCAGGGGGCAGCCCACCCTCTGCCTGGGGTTACCTCTGGAGAAGGCTGAACCCCAGGTACAGGGCCCATCTTGGCCTCACATGTCTGGGGTGTTGAAGAGTGTGAGGGTGGGTCTCAGGGCATCCATGAGGACCACCTCTTCCCAACCCCTGCTTCTCATCTGCAGGGCTCTGCCAGACTTTTGCCCTGATTTACTTATATAGGTGTAATAATCCCTTCTGCTTCCCCAAGGTGGCCTGTCTCCACTACCCCAAGTGAGGTGTCGGTAGAGGAACACAGAGACTCTATGATGTTAATGTGAAAGCCAGGAAGGGAATGAGGAGCTGCTCACAGCTTCCACTTTTACCAAGGGGGGCTCTTCTGCTCCAACCAGGAGGTGGCCTACTCCAACACCATTCTATAATCATTCACTTAATGATTCCAAAAGTTGTAGCAATAGGTGCTGACAATTAAAGGAAAATCACAACAGAATTAATATGAGAGAAAGAGGGAGTGGAAGAGAGAGCCCCTCTCCCTCTCCTGACTCTCTGGGACTTCTACTACCTCACATGCTTTGGGTAGAGACACCATTGCCAGCTACGTGCACCCAGAGCCTGAAGCCAGGGTGGAACCAGAAGTGCCTGTGGCTTTCCTCCTTCTCTTGTGCTCTGGCCTGTCCACTCATTTGGTTAGAAGCACGCTGAATCAACCACTTCTCTCCCTCCTCCTGCCCTCCCAGTCTTGCCATCATCCTCTGCCTCCTGTGTGCACCTACCCTAGCATCCTGGTGACCTCATGCCACAGGATAGTGCTGGTGAACGGGATGGATAGGATCCTCACCAGGCAGTGGCTGGGAATCCTTGTACCTGCCTTGCACTCTTTTAGAATGGCTCTGAGCTCATTCTCTTCTTTTTAAAAACAGATTTTTAGATTTTAGAACACTTTGGACTTAGAGAAAAACTGCAGATTATACAAAGAATTCCTGTGAATCTTGCACCCAGATTCCTCTGTTGCTCAGATCTGTGTTAGTGTAACGCTGTTGACCAAGGACTGAGCCTATGGCCATGTGTTGTTATTAACGAAAGTCCACTCTTTATTTAGATTTCCCCAGATTTTCCTGTCCCAGATTCCCATCCAACATCCCACAGCATATGTGTTCATCATGTCCAGGAGTTTCAGATGTTCAATTATTGATGTGTGTCTGTGTCCAACAGAGGAAGGCTCTGGGCTCCAGTCCGGGTGCCGTGGTTGACAGGGTGGCTATCACAAGGAAGACAGGAGCCACTGAGTGGATCCACAGGGTCTGGTATTCTGTTCTCGTGATGCTGAAGCTGGAGCCGGGTTCTGGGGGAGGCCTGGGACACCGCAGGGAAGCAGGGTTTCTTGGGGAAGCTGGCAGCCTCCAGCTCAATCAGCCCTCTCAGTCTGAAGGCAGAATCTCATTTCTGGCCCACCTCAGGAGAATAATGGCCTCGCCTCTTCTTCCTCACACACAGTGCCATCCATTGGAGGCCTCTGTCCTGAAATTGGAGAGTATAACCCTGGGGTCCTGGCTCCTCCAAGGCTGAGGGATTCCTTGGGGTGTGGGAGATGATGAGTTAACCAGAGGAGTGCAGGGAAATGTCCATGAGGTCCAAGCTTATGGCCCTGACGTGGAGCTGGGCACAACAGGCTTGGAGTGACCTGGGAGGCTGCAGACGGCTGACTGTTGGTATGTAAAGACAGATGTGGCTGCACACCCAGCACTTCCCTGGGGCTCTGCAAGAGGGACTTGTGGAGAGTGCTCACATTCCCAAGGGAATGCTCACCATCACCTGCAGGGGCCAGGATGCGGCAGACAGCTGAGGGGGGTGGCTAGCCAGGGCCAGGGACAAAGGCGCTGGGAAAGGACCTGTTTCCCACTTGGTGTGGTTGGTCCTGGGACAGTGAGAAAGGGTCCTTTAGGTCAGTAGTTCTCAACCCAGGTGATTTTACACCTTCTCGTTCCCACCCTACCAGGGGACAGGTGGCAATGTCTGGGCTCATATTTTGTTCCCATATTTGGGGGCAGGAGTTGGGGGTTCATTGCTGCTGGCACTTCGTGATTCAAGACCAGGTGCTGGTAGCCATCCTTCAGTGCCCAGGACAGCTGTATCCCAGTGATCCAACCCATTGCCAGGATGCTATAGGGAATTGAGGTGTGTATGTGGTTGGGGTGTGTGTGTGGTTGAGGGAGTCCAGCACAGAAAGACTGAGGGGGTGGGCTATCCTTGGGCTTGGGTGGCAGACTCAGGGGCCACCTTGTGGCTCAGGAAGCTCTACTTGAGACAGGTTTTTCCTGGGGTGGATGCTTAAACTATTGCCTTTTGCACAATGGTCTCCTTATTCACCCCGACTGAGAGCACCTTGGGCTTTTTGAGAGTATCTCTGGCAATAAGCAGAAAATTGGATCCGTTTTTTTTTTTTTTTTTTTTTTTTTTTGGAAGAGCAAGATGAGAAAGGGGAGAAATCTATACTCCATAATGAGTTTCCTGAAGATTCTCAGCTGCTCAGGGTTGTGGCTGAGGCAGGCTCCTTGTGATCATGTGTGAGTGGGGGGTGAGGAGGAAGGAAGGGAGGGACAGACACTCTCTTCTGAGTGGTAGCAGAGGTGTGAGTGTGAGCTGGTGTTATCTCTTTGCTATGATGATGAGCTTTTCCTCCTGAAGCACCGGAACACTTGGAAATGCTTCGGAGGCTCATTCCTGGCTTAGCTTCTATTGCCCCGGCAGCTCCAGCTGGTAGCTGCCAGCGCCTGCCTGTGATGACACTACTGACTCTGCCCAGCCTCCTCTGCAGTATAGTGGGACCATGCACCACTCAGGTGGGTGGCTGAAGGGCCCTGAGTGAACCTGAGACATCCATGTGGCCCGGACAGTGGCCTCTACCTCCTCCTGCTTCCTCCGGAAGGATTGTCTGGGGGTCAGAGAGGAAAACCTGCAGAGCAGGAAGCTGCCAGGGGCCTTGCTTCCTCTTGTGCCACCTCCCGACACACTCCGGTCCCTCTGGAGGCCTTGTGTGAGTGAGACCCACACGTGTAGCGTTCTCTTTCAGGGCACTCCACCATCACCAACTACCTGTTGAACTATTTCCCTGGTCTTGACCTTGAAAGGAGGAATGTGTTTGGCTTCACTACCCTGATGAAAGCAGCTATGCAGGGCTGGATGGAGTGCGTCAGAGCCCTGATGCTCGCAGGCACGTGCCTCTTGTCCCTCGCACCTGTGGGCCCTGGAAATAACTGACTCCTTTAAAGAACATTCCTCAAAGAGACGAATCATCCACATGGAAACAGCCTGGCAGATGCCTCAAAGAATGGGGTCTTTGTTGAGGTGATGACAGTCTTCAGGTTGGTGGAGGGGGTCACAGCCAGCTGCTGGCAGGTGAGTGCTGAGCTCTGGGAGGAGTGACACCTTCCCTTGCCCTTGGCTTCCTCCACCTCATACATCAGCTCCCAACCCTGTACACATCTGCTCTTCAGAATGTGCATTCTGGTCTTGGCCCTGGATGGGCCGATAGCTGTTGGAGTGGGCACAGGAGAGGGTGGTCCAATGCGCTGCTGAAGTGGGCACAGGAAGGGGTGGTCCGACGTGCTGTTGGAGTGAGCACAGGAGGGGGTGGTAGGGGCCAGGCTGCCTCCTGCTTGCTGGCAGTTGGAGCTTCAGGATGATGTGTTGTGTGGCAGTTTCCAGAATCAGTGGAAGTTACAGGCTTCTGCTTGGGATCAACAGGGCAGCCCCCTTTGTCCCTTAGGTCCTTATCAGCCTGGAGAAGACACTCACCAGTCCCCATCTGCAAAATGGGGGTAATGACCTCTTTCTGTCCCTCTTGCCTGAGGATAAAATAGTTTACCTTATAAACTCTCAAGGGCTATGCAGTTTTAATGAGCTACTAAACCAACTTCTTTCTGATGAACCGCTAATTCTTTTCCTGACTTAAAACTGGGGTCAGGGATAGTCTTTAGTGCCACCTCACCTGGTTATTTTGAGAATTAAGCGAGAAGATGTGTCTAAGTACATGTAATGCACTCAATATCAAATAGCTGTTGTTCATATTCATTTGCTGCCTTAATTTATCTTTATTTTTGGCCGTGCACTGGGGTCAGCCAATTCCGCTTAGTGGTACAAGTTCCTGAAGAGCTGACATTTTCCCTCTCTTAGTCCATTCTTACTGCTATAGCAAAATACCAGACAGGATGATTTATAAACAATATGTTTATTGCTCACAGTTCAGAGTCAGGGAAGCCAAGATCAAAGTACCAGCAGATTGATGTCCAGTGGGGGTCTGTTCCCTCTTGTCATGTCCTCCCTGTTGGAAGGGCTGCGGGCACCCTCTGGCCTCTTGCATGAGGGCACCAATCCCATTCCCGAGGCCCATCCTGTGACCAAGCACCTCCTAAAGCCCCCACCTCTTTATACCATCCCCTTGGGTATGGAGTGCCACACATATGAAGTCTGGGAGGGGCAACATTCAGATGGTGGTTCTCCTGGGAATGCCATCAGGGCTCTTCCAGATCCTGTCTCCTCCTTTAAAGCTCCTTCTCTGTCCCAGGACCCCAGCTGGCTCCCCGTTTAGTTGTCATGTATTCCCAGTTGCCTCTGGCCTGTGACAGTTTGTCTTCACATATTGTTTATGACTCGGCATTGTGTAAGCCTGTTTTTCTCTGATCCATCTGGGATTTGGGGATTTACAACTTTTAATTTTTTTCTTCCTGCTTTAAACTCTGTGTCTTACAGGATGCTATAGGACAAATGAACTCAAAGAACAAGGATGGAGGTTTTGAAGGCAGTCTCTTGCCTTTCTGGACCGTGGTTTCCTCTTCTCTGGGATGGAAGCCATGATGGCACTGAGGGAGGGAGCTCTTTCCTGCCAGGGCCACCTTAGATGGCTGCCATCAGGGCATGTCGCTTAGGATTTTATTGTTACCATTATTAGAGAGTTTATGTATTCTGTAGTTATTCATTAAGTGAATAAAAGAACAAGGCATATTTTTCTCTTTGAAAAATATTGTGTGATGAGATCTTTAATTTACTAGGGTAGTAAGCAAGCATGTAACTCAGGGGTTTCTTAACCTTGGCTTGATTTTGAGATTTGGGGCCAGATAAGTTCATGTTGTGGAGGTGGGGGGAGGTTCTGACAACTGTAGGTTGTTCAGTGACGTCCCTAGCCTCTACCCTCTAGATGGCTGAAGGATCCCCAGTCATGACAGCCAGAAATGTCCCAGGCACTGCCAAACATCCTCTGTGGGGTGTGGGTTTGTGGGGACAGGGACTACTGATATAGCTAATAAGTGAGAAAGGATGAAAAAAGAGAAGATCTTTTTGTTCTTAGATATGTTTCTTCCTCCCAGCTAGTTCTATGCTGTCTAAAATAAAGATGAGACCTTTTCCAGGGAGCATTCAAGCTGCCCCCTTAGGCTTTAGTTGGGAGTGGTCATTTGCTATTGTCACTACTAAGTTAGATTACAATTGTCAACTATTTTTATGTCTCTTATTTCCATTTAAACATATCCATATCAGGAGAACCTAAAGCATTGAAAGTTCCCAACAGCCTGAGAATTTCTTTTAGATTGACAGACCCTTCAACATGGAGTGAGTCTATGTATAGCTTAGGAAGGTTACCCAGGAATTAACTGCAAAACGGTCATCCTGTGATAATTTGAAAAGTAAAGTGTGCAACCCTTACTACATATAAAAACATGCATTTCTAAGTTCTTCAGATAAGGTGATCTTTGTTTCCTGAATGTTTTTCTGCACCTTAGTTTCTGAGTTGCAGTTTATTTTCAATAGCAAACATTTCAGCTTATAAATGATGAATGATCAAATTGGATGAAACCCTCAACTTTTTAGATTTTCTCACCATCTATAATGTACAGGTACAGATCAGGTTGGGTCTGCATTGTTCAGTAGAACAAAAGAATGTTAGAAGTATCAGAAATTTTAATTTAAATAAAAAACATAACCAGATTCTGGAAACCTGATTCAATGGGTCTTTGGGTTTGGCTTCCTAATACTGTCATCTGTGCTGATGACAATCCCAAGGGAGGCAGCAGGACCATGTTGATTCAGTGGAATATTAACGTCCCAGAGTGACAAGTCTATTTAAATCGGTTGGATCTGAGAAGCTGCATGGAGGACAGGATTTTTTTATGGAGATTGCTAGGTTCCAGGTTGCTTTTGAGAGCCCCTGTTTATACTGAAGTGCGGTGTAAAATAAGGCTGATGCCTTGGGAGGAGAAACAAACAAAGGCCTGCATCTTGCATGATTCCAGAGAGCACATAGATTAAAAGGAAGATGAAGAGCCAGAAAAGACACCGTGTTCTTGCTCCATGGTCCTGCCCATCTCCGGCAAGCCCTGACTAGACTTCTGGTAAACCAGGGACTTATATTGCTTTCTGTTTATGAGGAAAACGGGGATTTTTTTGTGAAATGAGAATTTGCCACACTGGAGTTGTTTCACGTTATTAGAGAAAAATTAACTCAGGAAATTCATACCACACCCCTTCATCCCCCAAACAAACCCTGAGACAAGGACTTGAGGACAAATAGATTTTTTTCAAAGGTTGCTTTTGGGAAGCAGCCTGGCAGGATGTGGGTGTGGGGAGGGAGTTGGGAAGAGACAATGCTAATCCAATGACCTCGGGCTCCTGAGCAGTTGCTGTTGGGTGACTGAGACTCAGCCCTGCTGGGACCTCTGAGAGATGAGCAGAATCCATCTGGGAGATACCCCAAGGGACAAGGACACTGGGGGATTTATCTTCCAATTCTGGCCCCTCATGGGGGCAGGGTACACTTTTCCCACTTGCTGTGCCATGGAGGTAGCTCCTTAGTCCCACTGGGCTGTACAGCAGGCTCTCCCCCGTGACCCTGCAATCCTGACTTGCTGCACTGATTACACACCCAGTGCCCCAGACACAGGCTAGAGGTGGCCCAGCAGGAAGCTGGCAGGGGCTGGCCCACCCTTATGGTGTATCACCTCCTGTAACAGGAGGGTGGTCTGGACTGGGCTGCCTAGGAAGGATGCCATCAGGGTGGGGGCTGGTGGAGAAGAAAAAAGAAAGTGACTTCTGCGCCCACCTCCTACTGTCCTCGGGAGCCTGGCCTGACTCCCAGGGAAAAGTGAACTGAGAGGGTGGGAACATTATTTTTTCCCCTTTGTCACTAGTTTCGGATGTTTTGCACTGCAGTAGCAGAAGTCCTGACTTTGAGAGTGGATTAGACAGGTGTCTTTTCTTCATATCTCACTAGGAGTCTTAAGGTTGGTGGTCACTGTCCAAAGCTGACCTTGGATCAGAGAAGACAACATGGACCTGATTTTCTCCTCCTGTTCATCAATTCCCTTAGCTTCTTGCTTTTTCACCTCTTGATTCCAAGAGAGTCACCAGATCTCTGGTAGGAGACAGTGGCAACAGCAGCAAGTACACTTGTCCCTGTTCTCAGGAGGTGAATACCCCATAGGGATCTGGCCAGCACAAGGTTGCTTGGATACAGGCAGCCGGACAAATGGGAAACAGACTTCAGTCATTAGGTTAGACCAACGGTTCAGAGTCAGGGACGATATTGCCTGCCCCCCCCCCAAGGTGACATTTGGCAACAGCATTAGCATTTGAAAAATGTCTCTTTCACACAGTGTTTATGAAGATTTTAATTTTGCAGTTTTATTTTCTTTTTTAAGTGACATGCAATTAATTAAGGTTTAATGTGTCATCTATTTTCTGCATTGACATTTTTTACTGCCCCCTTTTCATTTTAGTCAGTTTACAAATTGTACTCTAACTAATGAGTTCTCCTGATTTCTGGTTCCAAATAATTACCACTCTTGTAAGATGGCTATTCTTTAATGTGTCACAGAATTAAGACTATTAGCAGGTGAGCTCATGTGAGCCAGGTCTGCCTGGCTATGAGGCCACTGGGGCTTGCAGAGCAGGAAGTGGCAGCGCCCCCCCCCCCCCCCCCCCGCCGCCTCTCAGCTCAGCACATATTGATCAGCCACCGCATGTCAACACCTGGGTCTGTGTGGGATATAAATGAAGCTGCCTCTGCCAGGCCTGTCTCCAGGGAGCTCACAGACTAGATAATTGCCCTAGTTTTTCACATTGCTTTGCCAGTAGAGATATGACTAATGGGACTTGAAATCCTGAATGATTTCTAACTGTATGTGGGGCTGAGTTTGGGCCAAGATTAACAGCAATGTTGTAATAATTTCTACATTGCCAAGTTGAAATTTATGCATATTTCACCAGGATGTTTGGAGTTTAATGTTGGAATGTTTGTATGTGGGGGGGGTAGTGGGTATAATGGAGAGACATTCAGGTAGACGTTGGGGATACATCATTAAAGATTTTCTAGACAATAAGAACTGATAGTTTGCATAAATTAAGAGATTTATTTTAAGGAATTGGCTCATGCCGTTGTGGGGGTTGGTAAGTCTAAAATTTGTAGGCTAGGCCCACAGGTAGGAGTTAATACTGAAATCTAGAGGCAGAACTTTTCCTTTTATTCCATGTTTTTTTGTTGGTGCATTATATTTTGATGTTTTATTTATTCTACTTAGTTATACATGACAGCAGAAATATATTTCAATTCATTGTACACAATGGAGCATAACTTTTCAATTCTTTGGTTGTACATGATGCAGAGTTGTACCATTCATGCCATTATACATGTATCTAAGGTAATGATGTCTCTCTCATTCCACCATCTTTCCTGCCCCATGCCCCCTACCCTCCCCCACCCTCCTCTTTGCCTAATCCAAAGTTTCTCCATTCTTCCCTTGCCCTCCCACCCCCACCATTATGAATCAGCACCCACTAATCTGAGAACGTTCTGCCTTTAGTTTTATGGGAATGACTTACTTTACATAGCATGATATTCTCCAGCTCTATCCATTTACGTGCAAATGCCATAATTTTATTCTTTTTAATGCTGAGAAATAGTTCATTGTGTATGCATACCAGTCTCTTTATTCACCCATCTACTGATGTGCATCTAGGTGGGTTCCACAGATAAGCTATTGTGAATTGAGCTGCTATAAACATTGATGTGGCTGCATCACTGTAGTATGGTGTATTATAATTATATATAATGATAGGATTTGCTGTTGCATATTCATATATGAATGCAACAAGAACTTTTTCTTCTCTAGGAAATTTGAGTCTTTGTTCTTAAGGCAGGCAATGATTGGATGAGGCCTAGACATTTCTTTGGGGTTGATCTCCTTGACTTAAAGTTAACTGATTAGAAGGTGTTAGCCAAAGCTACAAGATCCCTTCAGGCCACACCTAGATTAGTGTGTGATTAAAGCACTGGGTGTTCTAGTGTAGCCAAGCTGACCCAGAATACTGACCATCACAACTGCCCTGCTGGGTGGTTGTTAGCACACAGAGCTGAGTGCAGGGGACCCAAGGCGCTCCCTGGAGCTCTCTACTTCCTAGAACTTGCCAGCTTTGCAGCCCAGGCAGGCCCCCAGCCACTGTGACCATCATTCATTCTGTAATGATCCTTTGTTATAGGCATGCCTCCCACCTGCCAGGATTAGATGTGTTGCAGAAGAAAAAATGCATAAAATATGGCCTCTGTTTTGGAATAGCCCACTGTCTGGTCTATAGGAATATGGGCTGCAGTACCCCAGCCAGTTAACTACCCAGTGGGAGAGGTGAAGGACCACCATTTCCCACAAAAGAGGACCCACAGCAGCCCTCCAAGTGATAGGACAGAAGAGATGGTACTGAGTGCCTTGCAAGTGATTGTTACCATTAGCATTTTGAGCACTCCAGCTGCATCATCAACTGATCTCAAGACATTTTTGTTGTCTAGACATGTATCCATTGGCAGAGAGCTATGGAATCTTCTTTCTTTCTTTTGGGTACCAGGGATTGAACTCAGAGGCACTCAACCACTGAGCCACATTCCCAGCCTTATTTTGTATTTTATTTAGAGACAGGGGCTCACTGACTTGCTTGGTGCCTTGCTATTACTGAGGCTGGCTTTGAACTTGCAATCAATCCTCCTGCCTCAACCTCCCAAGTTGCTGAGATTACAGGAGTGAGCCACTGCACCCAGCTGGAATTTTATTTCTTAAAAAGAAAAAAAATCATGATATAGATTCAGACAAATTTTTATTTAGAAAAGACAAAAACATCAAATGATGCATGAGAAACCTTTTCTTGTTGCAGAGGTAAATGCAGTAGATGACTGTCACATGCAGGTGGCAGTGGCTCCAGGATAGAGTTTGTTATTCGGTTTTGGAAATTTAACCTTTGTTCCATTCTTTGAATTGCTGCTGCAGCCACCATTTGTGCTTCTTGTTTTTCAGGGGCAGATGTACACGCCCTGGGCAGCCACCCACGGGATGTCACCCCAGGAGTGACATGCAGAGGCTGCTGGAACGACCCTGCCCTGAACAGTTTGGGGAGAAGTACAGGCTAGAGGTGCCGCTGTCCCCGTAGGCGGTTCTGAAGCCTGCAGCCTCCAAAAACTGCTTGCAGCCGCTCACTGAATTCTTAGCTTGCAGCCTCCAAAAACTGCTTGCAGAGGCTCGCTGAATTCGTGAGGTCCACGCTGACCTCGCACTCAGGCCGGGGCCTGGAGGATGGGGGCGTCCTTGACCATATGGTCAGGATGACCACAACCTTTATAGTCCTGCTGTGGCCATCGTCTGCCAAACTGTGTGTCCGGAGGACGCTCCCTGTGTTGGAAAATGGCGACTGTCAGTGCAGGAAATCCTGGCAGCTAAGGGGGACCAGGACACCCTTGCCCAAGAGAGGGACGAGGCAGAAGGTGCTGAACAGCAATTTCGGATTTCTGAGGTGGTGGGGGCTCCGGAGAGGAGGCTCCGAGACTCAGTCCCCCATCTCCCTACCTTCCAGCGGCCCAGGGGTCAGCCTCTGCGTGGTGGAAGGCCAGCCTCCTTCCCCTGCAGCTCCTGCACCAGAGCAGTGTGCGGCCGGGTGTGGTGGTCCCCAGGGTCCGCATCAGCAAGGCGCCTGCACCCACTTCCAGCCAGAGCGCATAGGCCGCAAGGGCAGCGCCAAGGACAGCACCCACCTGCAGATCCCCAAGTGGCGATACAAGGAGGCCAAGGAAGAAAAGAAGAAGGCAGAAGAGGCAGAGAGGAAGCGCCAGGAGGAAGCTCAGAAGGGAAAGCGGGCACCGCGCTGGAGGAAAAGGACGTGAAGGGGTGGATGGGCAGAGGGCCTGAGTTGGGCTAGTGCTGGGGGGGGGGGCATTGACATTTTACAGCAAAATTATCAAATGAAACAGTTCAGATTTCAGTGTCTTATTTTAAATCTCTCTTGTTCATACAGTAATAATAACGAAAATCATTGTCAAATTATTAGAAAACAATGCATTAACTGCATTTCTTGCTAGACTCATTTTAAACAGGGGGCTTTGTAAAAACTGCATAGGAAATCTTTTATTGGATATAAGAGAAAAATTGTCTTTTAATAAGTGGGGTGAGCTCAACAAATGATTACTGGAAATACAAAATTAAGTCTTACGTGCTCTTAGATAAGTCAAATCTGTATATCCTTAAAATGTAAAAATTCATGAAAGATAGGATCCCAGAGGGATGGAACTGCTGAAGGGGGCAGGAGGGTGATTTTTAGGAACAGGAGGCTAGAACTGAGTTTTAACAAGCTTGTTTTGGGCAAATTTCTAGGAGTATTTGGCATTTTCAGGGCAGCCCTCTCATCCAGGCTCCAGTGGAGTTTACTTTTATTTCTCCTTTGATGATTGTCCCTGAACTTTAGTTCCTCCTCATACCAACTGTATAAGATATCCAGGATGTGGGGATTTTGGCAGGATGCAGATGTGATTTGCCTGGGCCCTGAGCTCTTAGGGAGTTTTCTGTTCATGCTTTTATCTTCAAAGACTGAGAAATTCTTACTGGATCTTAGAGTATCTGTTACACATGCACTTTATTTAAATATTTAATTGAAATACTGGGAACCATGGATTCAAAAACTATCATAGACTATGGAAGCTCTTTACTATAACCCTGGATACGTGCTGACACGCACTTATCTGTCTCATGATGCAGGCAGTGGGTGGCTCTGGGTTCTCCTTGCAGCTTCCCATCAGCACCTTCAGGGTGTTGAGCAATGGAGGATCTCACACCAGCCCTTCCCCACTTATCAGATCATAAGGATGTGCCCAGGCTGTTGAAGAGACTGGTGAGATAAAAATAATGTGTTTCAGAATCAGATTTTAGCATGTTTCTCCTTAATTCCAGAAAGACATCAAGATGAATGCCATAGAATCCTGGACCCACCTTTAGAACTATGCATATTACTTGGTTGTGGATCACCCCTGTGGCTTGGAAGTTGGATTTGACCACATCTTCTTGACCTCAGTTATCTTTGGAGGTTGTCTTTTCTGGGTCCCTGGCATTGTGACATCTCCGTGCCATGTCTATGGAATCCACAGCTTCACCTATATTGCCACAAGCTCCTCCCTCATCAGCTGAGTGCCCAGCCAGGCAGTGCCAAATGGCCTCTAATACGTGGCTTTCAATACTGTGTGCCCTGAGGACCATCAGGCAGTTTGTCAACATTTCCTGCCTTTACCCCTACTGCAGAGGCTGGCACTGTGTTGTTCTGGGGGAGAAGAACCCCAGTGTTTGAGTTCCCAGGAGAGTACACTGCAGCTTGTGTTGAGAACTGCAGCTTCTCCTCTTTTGGGGGTTGCTCTTCCTGGACACCCATCCTGAGCTCCCACAAAAGGCTCCAACTTTGTAAAAATGTCAAATTGTCATTGGAACAGCCAGTGTTAGGCAGTGTCTGTTCTGGCTGATTCGGCATCTGCCTGCCACTGCATTGCCAAGTAATCCTGCTTGCTAACCACCATGGGACCTATGCACTGGGAATGGTATGGAGCCCTGCACCCTGACAAGCCGTGTCTCTGCTGCTACCTGATCAGAAATGCACATTCCTGGTCCCACCCGGCCCCCTACCACACAACCCATTGTCAATGTCCAGTGATGGGTGGACTGTCAACAGTGTGATAGGTGATTTCTTCAGTTTCTGTTCTAGGGCCTCCTCTCCTGTTTGTTCCAGCCTTGACCAGCTGCACAGGATGCACCTGACCATCAATACTGCTGGTGTCCAGCAATACTGCTGGTGTCCACAAGACAGCTCTAGAGATACTTGTGTTTAGAAAGTCTCTTAGGCCAGCAAACTGGGGCCAGCCCAGCAGTTTCTTTGGCAGACTTGAAGGTGAACCCGCCACATTCCCTGTTCCATGGGAGTGGCCATGACCTGGTGGGCTTCATGAAGTAAGAATGACAGATGCGTGGGAGAGCTGACTGGCAGGAGGGGAGCTGAGGTGTACCACCAGAAAGAAGAACTTATCTGTGAATCCCAAAGGACTCAAGTGCAGGAAGTGTCCATTCAGAGCCTGGTGCAAACTCTCACCAGTCCCTCTCTCCAGAATCAAATCACTGTGGGCTGCTTGGGGAGGCCCTTCTCTGGGATGTCCTCAGGTGGGGTCCAGGTGGCTTCTGGACCAGGGGCCGAGCACTTGTCACTGTGGCTGTGTGGAAGCACATTTGCCAGCAGTGTTTTCCTTCAAGGACAATGTCTCTCCCCTCTTTCCTCTCTCTAAGAAGGAGGCTTTTGCTCATTTTCTCGGCCTCTTTGGAGTGGGCTACAGGACAGCCAGTGGACACTGTGCCAAGTCTTGGGCAGGCAGTGCAGGAGGTCAGGAAGAGAAGTCTGGATGCTTCTCAGCAGGTGGCCTTTGGAGTCTCTCAATTTGGGGATCTGTGGGAGTACAAGGACAGATATCCTCAAGTGGGACCCTCCTACCCAGGCTTCAAGAAGGGTGGGGGAGGCAGGTGGGGGCAGCAGCTGGGCTTGTGATTAGCTCCAATGAGAGAGTAAGCTGGGTCACCTTGAGGAGGCTTGTGGGGCTCAGTGAGCCAGTCCCTTCTTAGGCAACATTGTTAGGGTGACCTTTTCTGGGCATGGGATTCACAGAGAAGATATGATCATCTGGTCCCTGAGGCAGAGAGAAACCACCCCTGGTCTCCCTGACAGTCCAGCTGGTTTCATTTGTGTGTGTTTTTACTGCTTTGAACAGCGGCACCTCGTCACTGAGGCTCCACCCTCCATTTATCATCAGGTGCTGATGGGCGAGGACCCACCACAGTGTACCCTCCAGCTTCCACATTTCTTCCCTGAAATCCTCTTTACCTTCTCTTTAGTTCCCCCTTCCTTTTCCTTCTTGGCTTGTTTTCTTCTCCAAGTTTGGTTAAACTCCTTTCTCATCTTTGGCACCAGCTGTCCTGAGGTAAAAAAAAAATCAGAACAGAGGTTCCTGAGAAGCATTATGGTGGCCCTGCTGCATTGTCAGGTCAGGACCTCTGAGTCCCCAAGGATGAGTGAGCAGCAGGCCCTGCCGCTCCTGTGCTGGGGTCCCGCCTCAGCACCCAACTCCTCCCACTTTTAGGAAGGGTGGCCTGGTCTGCTCTCCTGACATGGGACAGCACAGAGGGTGCAGGCTTGGGGCCTCTGCTTGCACCCCGGGTGTTTATTAACTGTAAATAGTGAATTTCAAGTTGACAGGGATCTACTCAGGGATTTATATATAAATATATTTAGGAGAACATTGAAGTATATTTTAATATGTTTTAGAGCTTGAGTAAATTATGATTAAACTGGACAGAAAAAAATATTTAGAAAACTTTGTTAATGCTGCTGATTTTAAGTGAGGTTTCTGGAACTTACCCTTCATCAGAGATTTCCTTGGTTACTGGAGATTGGGGGACCCTGGCAGAGGAATTTGCTGTGGGGTGGCTGTGAAGTCGCTTCTGTGTGAGAAGAGGTGGCTACTTGACAATGAAGATGGGCTTTTCATGGCTTCTACCTCTAGAGCTGGCTACGCCAGGTCTGACGCTGCAGGTACAGAGTGATGCTGATGCTGTTTTTCCCATTTGCTGTGTGCCCTAAGCATCCCGCAGGCGGCCCGACACCAGCCTACCAAGAAGGAGCAGGGAGCGTCAGAGCTGCTCCTCTCTGCTTGCTGTAGAGAAGTGCCCACGTCACATCATGGACATCCTGGGAATCACGGACATCATGGTGCAGCCTCTCGGGCTTCCCTAGCAGATTCCCAGCAGCTAGATACCTCAGAATTGCTTGTTTCTATCTTCTAGTTTTTTTTTCCTAAGGTTTGTACATTCACCCTTAGTTGCTTTATGTCCTCCTAGTTTTCTTTTGTTTCCTATTTTGTGGGTTTAAAATTCTTGTCTTCCTACATCTTCTCTATCTTCCTACATCTTTTCTATCTTTTTTCACCGTCCTTTACTCCTGTCTTCAAAGGTTTTCACTTCAAATTTGCAATATTCTTTCTCCAAATTGCTTTTATCCTATTATCTTCCCATTTTCATGTTTTTTTTTTTAAGTAATGCTTTTAAGATTAACTAGACTTTGAATGACACAATCTTTCCTCCATCATGAAGGCATCTTAACCACCTTCAATTTAACCTTTTAAAGCCCTTTGCAACTTACTTAGACATTTTACAACTTTTTCCTTTACCACACAAAGATTATCTCATCTAGAACCATTTCTTTTTCTTTTAACCTTCCATATTAAAATATATTTCCACATCTTGAATCTTTTTATATCTCTTTTTTCTGCCATGAAGGTATCTCAACCACCTTCAGTTTAACCTTTTAAAGCCTTCCAATTATCATTATCACTCTCTCCATTATCCTTAAATCTGCTTATAGCATGCTTGTATTTTTTTCCATAAAAATCATTTACTAGTAACAATTAGTGAATCAACAATTTTATCTGATGTCATTTTTTTTTCAAAAAACTGGGGATTAAACCCAAGGTTGCTTAACTACTGAGCCAAGTCCTTAACATCCTCCCCCTTAATATATATATATATATATATATATATATATATATATATATATATATATATATATATATATATCTTATTTAGGGACCAGGTCTCACTGAGTTTAGAACCACCAGGCATGGTGGTGCATGCCTGGCCTGATGTCTTGTTGTTATGGACTTGTTAAAGTTTTCTCTTCAGACTTCCTAATTTAGGTTTGAACTCAGTGAACTCCCCAAGAGGTCTCTGAGGTTCCAACTTCCCTCCCTCTACAATAGGGCTTCAGGAAGCTGGCTTGGTCCAAGGAAACCAGTTTGCCTGGTGTTCGTGTGCTGGAGACCTGATGCTCACTCTGGTTTGCTGCCTTTCTCAGTGCATCTCATGAAATGCGTGTGGCTTGTCCTTTTTTTAGTCTTCAAATTGTGTGTTAAATATTCAGACTTGTTCATTCTACCTGTGTGCTACTTTGTATCTTCTGCCTGCATCTTCATCTTGCTTCAACATCACATTTGCTGATATCATCCTGCTTGAACATCATGTCTGGGTTATTGGAATATGGAAGAGTCAGCCCAGGTTGGTGAAGGGAAGTTTTTCTTCTTTCCTGGGCCTTTGAAGTTTTTCAGGGAAAAAGTCACATATCAGTAAATATCAATTTTTAAGGACCTGAGATGGGCAGAGCCATCAGCAGCTACCTGCCACGGTCTCCTCCCACCATCCACTACCAGTCACAACAGCAACACTGATTGTCTAACAAGCAGCATAAATGCCCAGGATCAGGTCTAATGAGGAATCTGAAACCCAGAATCCTCCATCTTTCCCTGCTCATTGGTTTGTGTTTTAGGTAGTGAGTATTTATTTATGTCTAGTGTCAATGATCTCTTTTCAGTTCCCAGCACTTGGGGGTAATGTTTATGCAAAGACTTTGTAGCCTATGGGGATGGGTAGGCTACATAAAGTCCTACAACCAACTATGTGGCTCACCAGAGGGAAAATGCACTTCCCATTTCCTCCCTGCCAGCTGGGGCCCAGGAAGGGCTGTGGTGGAGGAAGAAACTGAGAACTGACTCTCTTCCTGCCTCCTGTGTCTGGACAGCCCTTGGCTATGATGATGGAAGGAGGGAGGGGGAAACAGAAACTGCACTGAGGGGGTGGTGACCAGAGTTGAGTTCCCTCTTCTGGGGAAGTCTGGGCCTGGAGAGAGACTTGCAGGATCCGGAAGCCATGCTATTTCAGCAGGCTGTGTTGCCTACAGCTGCACCCTTCCTGGAGCATGGACAGTAGAGACAAGCCCATTCTTAATCATGGAAAAGAGAATCTAAGCACTTTCAAATGTCTTTCTAAATTATTTCCTGGTTGAGGGTTGCCTCCACAATTCAAAGAAGCTGCTTCTGATGCTTAGAGACTTAATTTTCACTCTTGGGGGCTATCTCTCAGTCAAATCCCCCTTTTGTTAAATTGAATGTCAACAAACAAGCTCTCAGAAATGCTTCCCTGGGCCTTCTGCTTGGGATGACAGTGGTAAATGGGTGACATTGCACAAGCTAACTCCAGTTAATTGGTATTGGCCTGCAGCCATACTCAGAAGCTCCCCCCACCCCACCCCCACCTCCCAGCTTCAGTAGGAGTATGACAATTGATTATCAATGTCTGCAGGATGTGAAATATGAACAATAGTCTGAATGTGGCACATTCACTGCTTCTGTTCTGGGGCAATAATTCTTCATTTCTTCTACCTCTAGGTGGGAAGGCTCACTGTGTTTACTTATTTCATCCATCTTACTACAATAAACAAAAGTTTGTGACCATTATGGTATATGGAGTTCCTGTTAAAATATCTGATGTCCCTGCCACAAATCGGCTATTTTCCACAGATCATCTGGGATCTTAGCAGCTCCACCAGAAATGTATCACAGAGTCCCCTGTGGAGGAAACTGCTGAGACCAAGGAAGTTAAGCAACTCAGAGGAAAATGGGCCAGGGCTGCGATCTGAAGCCAAGCCAGCCTGACTCAGCTGGTGCTGTTTCCCCTATGCCATACCATCTATTACCAGACCTCTCATGATTAGGTTATGTCTGGCTTTTTCAATATAGTTAAATAAACATTATTAACTGATGAAAAAGACACATGAGCCACGCAGCCAGTGAATAAATGGGCAAGGACCTTCATCAGATCCCTCTGCTCCAATGAATTTTGCACCATTACCTCTGGGGGTCTCCAGGCTCTGACCTGCTGTCTGACCTTGTAGCCCCAATGATAATTTCCTGTATCCTGCCAATGTCTATCCAGGTCTCAGACTTTGGCTTCCCTTTGGTCTCAAGTCCACATTGTGACATAGCCAAATCTAGTTCCTCTGGGATCCCTTCCAAACCAGAGAGAGGGACAAAATGGATGAAAGAATGTTGAAACAGTTTTAAGAATGAATCACGTTCAGTGCTTGGTGGGGGCCAGCGTTAAGGATGATGGGGCTGGAGAATGCATTTTGGAGGCATAACAAGGTGAAGATATTGGTGAACATGAGATAACTTTGATTTTAAAGACAAATGTGTTCATTGAGTCTCCTTATTTCCTTTTTCCCTATGAAATTAGGAAAATGAAAATAAGGCATCCTGAGCCATGCATGACCTAGCTTTTCAAAAATGATCTTTTTATTCAAAGATGATGGGGGGGAAAGGAAGACCAGGATCATTAAACAAATTCCAGCCTATCTAGAAACCACACATACACAGGCAGTGAAGACATGGGCTTCTGATGAATTCATGTGGCTAAAGTCTCCTTCATTTGTCACTGGACTTGGTGTTCCTTCTCATAGGGCCACTTATACAAATTGCTTTTGTTTCCGGACCAAGAAAATACAATCATTTCTGTCCCTTGAGACTGTTTGCCTGACTAACTCCATTCTCTTGGACCTGAGAAAGGCAGGGGTGTGAGTTCCACTGGGGTGAGCCTTTCCCTGTGGACAAGCAGCAGACCAGGGCCCCCTTCCTTGACACACATTCTTCACCTCTCCCAAGATGGTTTACTTTTTTCCTCCTGCGGTAGCTGCTTCTTCTCAGTCCTCTTGGCTGCCTCCTCCCTGGTCATAGTTTCTCCTTCCTTCCAGGTGATGCAGCCAGAGACCTTGACCTTAGAATTCTTGGACTTGATTTGACTTGCCTTGACCTTGACCCTCCCCTTTGCTACCTAACCTCATTCTTCCCAAGACATCTTTTAACTTCAAAGTATATCCACAAACTCTTTCTCAACGTCTCGCTTACCACTGCCCTCCCCATTTCAAAGTTTTTGAAGTTGTCTATCATGTGCCAGTCAGGCACTTTCTCATCTCACCTCCTGCTCTCCACCCATCCCCTGCCCCCAACTAACTGCTCCAGCAGCAATGACCTCTAATGTTCCAGGAACTTTTTGCTTAAGGACTTTGGCACTGGCTACTCCTACCTCCTTCAGGACTTTGTTTGAATATCACCTACATTTTTTTCTAACACTTGTCATCTTCTAACTTTGCAAAATACTTATTTATTATGCTTTGTTTATTGTTTGTCTCACCCACAAGAATGTAACCTCCATGAGAACAAAGATATTTCCTGTTTTATTCACTATGTATCCTACACATCTAGGACAGTTTCTGGACAGATAGTGGGTACTTAATAGACATTTACTGAATGAATTCATGAACACCACACCAAAACTTTGCATTTAAATCCTGAGAAGGTAAATAAACAACCATCCCAGGATTCCTATTAGCATCCTGCTGACCCTTTTCCAAATACACCCAGAAACATCTCCCTCAGGTGCCCCTGAGTTCAACTGTTGTAGAAACAGCTCTACATTTCTGAAATGACACTGAGAGAGGTTAAGAATTTCATTTCTGCCTCTCAAATATCCAGCCACCACATTCTGCCAACCCTCCTAACCCAGCCAAGAGCCATACACACGTGGAGAAGAAGATACCCTCCCTGCACCCTAGATATGGATGTGTTTGGTCACTGATTTCCTGTGCCCTCATGATCAGAGATTTCCCTCCATTCTCACTCATTTCATATCATTCTAAGTATTTTGTTGTTGTTGTTGTTGTAGCTTCTGCTTTCGGCCCTGGTGTCCAGGTTTCAAACTGACTGTGTTTGAATATTGGCTCCATCTCAAATTTCTCAATCTCTCTGTGCCTTGACTTCTTTGTCTGTAAAATGGATATTAGGACCATAGCACCCAACTCATGGGCTTATGGTGGAGAATTCCCAAGTTAACAGATACATAGTGCTTAGGACAGCAAAGGGCACAGGGCAAGTGTTCAGTAAACGTTTGCCTTTATCATTAGCATTGTTATTATCACCATTAATATAAAATGTGGTATCTTATTTAGCTTTTTATTCCAAACATCTCACAGTGCCTGAGGCATAGCAAGTATTTAGAAAGAGTTTATCAGAGAGATGAATGAATGATTGAATGAATAAAGAATAAAGAGTTGGGCTGGGGATGTGGCTCAAGTTGTAACGTGCTGGCCTGGCATGCTCGGGGGTGCTGGGTTCGATCCTCAGCACCACATAAAAATAAAAAAAGATGTTGTGTCTACCAAAAACTGAAAAATAAATATTAAAAAATTCTCTCTCTCTTTAAAAAAAAAAAAGAATAAAGAGTTATTTCAGAGCCAGGCATGGAGGTTCACACCTGTAATCCCAGCTACTCCGGAGTCTGTGGCAGAATGATTGCAAGTTCAAGGTTAGCCTCAGCAACTTAGCCAGACCCTGTCTCAAAATAAAAATTTTAAAAGTGATGGGGATGTAGTTCAAAGACAGAGTGGTTACCTAACAAGTGTGAGGCGCTGAGTTCAATCCCAAGTAATTAAAAAAATCCAAAAGTCTATTTTGATACAGGGATTATGTTTTAAACTCTATTTGGCAAAAACCTAAAACATAATAATCCTAAGGAAATGCTTGCAAATGGCACTCAAAAAAATTTCTGCATTTATTCTCAGAAACAATTTCAAAAGAGCATTTAAAAAAAAACTAGGGCTGGGGATGCGGCTCAAGCGGTAGCAAGCTCACCAGGCATGCGTGCGGCCAGGGTTCGATCCTCAGCACCACATACCAACAAAGATGTTGTTTCCCCCGAGAACTAAAAAATAAATATTAAAAATTCTCTCTCTCTCTCTCTCTCTCTCTCTCTCTCTCTCTCTCTCTCTCTCTCTCCTCTCTCACTCTCTCTTTAAAAAAAAAACAATCTTCAATGTACATAGAGAAAATAAAAAAATAAAAACTTCAATCTGAATATAAACTTCTATATCCAGGAAAAACTTTAAACACTAAAGAAAGCATTGAAGGAGCTGGGATGGTACTGGAAAAGCTTCAGTAGATAATAGACCAAGTCTGGTTTGGGGCAAAATTTTAAAGCTTTCTGAGTCTCCGTGTTCTCCTCTATCAACTGGGGCTAAGATTAGGTGCTATGTCCTAAGGAAGTTAAATCAGACTGTGCCTGGAAACAGTACGATTCCAGACATCTGAGGTTGCTAAATAGATAATTATTAGCTTTGAAACCATTTGTCAAGTATTACCTGGCTTTAAGACACCATGGCCAAATGTCCCAGACCCATCTTTCTATCCCCAGGTCTCTTCATTTTGTGTATGCTCATGCCCATGCATGTATGCATGCACATACCCACATCCACCCACCTACATGTACTTTTTATCGATAGCTTTTCTTTCTTGTTGTCTCTTGCCTATGACCCAAGACTGTCTAGATAAGTTTCTGCTTTATAACCAGAACTTCATTTGTCATGTGTGAGGTATTTCTCCAAACTTTGCAAACAAGTCTAGACAAGTCATATCCCTGCAGGAGACTCCAGAATGAAAGAATGAAAACTGGACTTTTTCCACCAGCTCCCCCAGCCCTGCATCCCCCCCCCCCCGCTTCCTGCCTTGGACCCTTTCCAAGTCTATGCAAGGGAGCAGAGACCCAAAAGGAGATTTGGAGACTGACAAATCCAGCACTTTCTCACAGATGACATTCATCTTATTTGTCCAATATAAACTACATGCTTGCTTAACTGGTTTTCTCCAGAAAATACTCAGCAGTTTATAATTGATTACCAACGACCCCTCTGTGAGGCCTGTGTGATAATCTGCTTTTGACAAGTCAGTAACAATTGCATCAATTCAAATGTCATATATACATGTACACAGACACCCACGTTTGTCATAATGTGGATTAAACTCAGGGCCTGGGGCATGCTAGGCCAGCACTCTACCACTGAACTATACCCCCAGCCCTTTTAATTTTTTATTTTTCTGGGAATGCAGGCATGAACTACCCGATCTGGAAAAATGTTGCATACTTTTAACTGATTGTCTTCTCCCCAAAATGGTGTCTCAATTAAGTAATTGAGAGAGAAAGAAATTAAAAAGTTTTTCTGTGCTTGGACAAAGCAGAAAGGAGCTGCCTGCATCTTTTGTGCTCTGAATATGGATGAGGGGAATTGGGTGAAGAAGGCAACAGCTTAGCTCTTTGTCTTTCAGCGTTAAAAATCGGAGCCTACTTTATATTACAACATTAAAGAGTTAAGAGTACCAAAACAATCAGCTAAGTTTGTTCTCCTTGCATGAACTTTTAAAAGTCACTTTAAAATTTCTTGGACTTAAAATCTGAACTGGAAAACAAACAAACATATCATGTGGTGGAGGGGTAAGTCCTATATTTTGGGAAATGTCCCCATATTCTTTTTCCATTTTATCGTATAGGAGACTCCAGAATAAAAACTGGACCTTTTCTACTTTTTCTATAAATGGAGAAGTGATCAAAGGAAAGGTATAATACTCTATAGTGCTCATCTCAGTAATCATTTAATAATTTTACCCTTTTAGTATCTTCATTTTGATCATAATAAATGAGTTAAAAATCTGTATCTCTGGGACATTGGTGATAAATTTGCCCCTACTCACCCCACACACAGTAAGTAACTCTTTAAGAATCATACTAAAAAATAAAAATTGGAGAAGTTGTTGAAGAGAGTGGCAGAATACTAAATAACAATCTTAATATTAAGAAATACACTCAGGGGGCTGGGGATGTGGCTCAGCGGTAGCGCGCTCGCCTGGCATACGTGCGGCCCAGGTTCGATCCTCAGCACCACATACCAACAAAGATGTTGTGTCCGCCGAGAACTAAAAAATAAATATTAAAAATTCTCTCTCTCTCTCTCTCTCTCTCTCTCTCTCTTTCTCTCTCTCTCTCCTCTCTCACTCTCTCTTTTAAAAAAAAGAAATACACTCAGTAAATGTTTGTTGACCATTTGAAGAAATCAAATGGTTAGTTGACATTTTGACATTTGCAGTAATTTTTAATTCTCCCAAACCACTGAACTTTTAATTGCTTTTTATTACCATGACATGAAATAGATGCCCTCATTCCATCACTCAATTTCCCCCAATTCCTTTGTTCTGTAATCCACAGCCTATTCTTTACTCTCACCCACCCACTTGACATCCCTGTATCCTTTACCCTACATTTCCAGGTGCCCTGACTTTGAGATATTCCTGTATTCCAACATTTTCATCCAAAAGCCTGAGCAAGGCTGGTGGTAGCAGGCATGTAAGGTAAGGCAGAGTTAGAGGAAACCAAAAGGCTGGATCCACAAGATATGGCAGTGGAAGGGACACTGAGAGTGGTTGAAGGTGCATCATGTGATGAGATGAATGAAGACATTAGGAAAGTGGGGGGCAGAGGAGGGTGTGGGCACAGGAGGAAGAGGATGAGTTTTGAGTGGGGCACGCCAAGGCCAGCAGCCACATCAAGTCCTAATGAACTTTATAGTGTTGGTGATTAAATGGTACAAGATACACTGGACACATGTATGTGGGCTCAGGTTCTGGGAGGCCTGAAGAGAAAGGAAGAAGTCTCTGAGAAGGAGCTCCTCAAATGAGGGCTATATCCAGAAAGTTGTGGGGGCTGGGATACCATGTCTGTCAGCCACACTACCTGTTTTCCAGCAATGGGACCCCTTCAGTCTGAAGGTGGAGAAAAGCCAGTATTATAAGCCATGTGTGATTTATTGTCAGAGGTGTAAGAGGGAAAATGCTCATTAGTTTTCTATGTATTATCTGTGTATTAAGTGAAATACACAGATACAGAAAGACAAATACTACAGATTTCAGTTACATATGGAGTCTGAAAAAAACAAACTGGTGAAATTAGAGAATAGATTGGTGGGTACAAGAATCTGGAAAATGAGGAACATGGGGAGAAGGTCACAATGTTCTAGTTAGAGGAAATAAGCTTTCCAGATCTATTGTAAATGGAATTTTATTAAACCATATAGAAAAATAAAAGTATAGAAAAATAAAAGTATTTCATTTGAAGGAAAATGGATGGAACTAGAGACCATGATGTTGAGTGAAATAAATCAAACTCAGAAGGTCAAGAGTCATATATTCTCTCTCATATGCAGAAGCTATACAGGAAAAAGAAAAAGAAAGATGGGGGTAGATCTCAAAAAAATTAAAGGGAGATCAGTAGAGGAAAGGGACCAAGGGGTGGGTGGTAAGGAGGGAGGGGGGAGTGCTGGGGAGTGATATTGGGCAAATTATATTGATAGAGTGTGAGCATGAATGAATATGTAACAACAAATCCCATCATTATATATAACTATAATGTACCAATTTTTTAAAATGTGGGGAAAAAATAAGAGAAAATTAGAGTCTACACACCAGAGACAGACAATAATGCTTTTGAGGATAAGAGTGAACAACTTCTATTGAATGTCTTTCTACCATTTTTTATTGGTTGTTCAAAACCTTACAAAGCTCTTGACATATCATATTTCAAACATTAGTTTCAAGTGAATTATGAACTCCCATTTTTACCCCAAATACAGATTGCAGTTTTGGATCAAAAAGTTCTGTCTCATAGAGTGCTAATGTATTTTTCTTGTCATAATAGGCAATAAAGGGCTTCAGGAAGCAGATGTCAGAGAATTAAATTAAAAAATCTACTGTGTATCAAGGTTACTATAGTAAAAAATGTGTTACATATTTCAAAATTGCAAAAAAAAATAGATTTTGAATGTTCTCACTACAAAATATGATGAAGGAGTTGATGGATATGTTAAATAGTCTGATCAGTGGATAAACTTTGGCATATATACACAAAATGGAATATTATTCAGCATTAAAAGAGAATAAAATTATGGCATTTGCAGGTAAATGCTTAGAGTTAGAGAATATCATGCTAAGCAAAGTAAGGTAATCCTCAAAAACCAATGGCTGAATGTTCTCTCTGATAAGTGATGCTGATCCATAAATGGGATGGGGGGCATGGGAAAAATGGAGGAACTGTGATTGGGCAAAGGGGAAGGAGGGGAGGAGAGGGACAAAGCGGAAAGAAATATGGTGGAATGAAATGGATATCATTGTCCTAGATATATGTATGACTGAACATATGGTGTGACCTTAAATCATGTACAACCAGAAAAACAAAAAGTTGTGCTGCAACTGTGTACAATGAATCAAAATGCATTCTGCTGCCATATATACCTAACTAAAACAAATAAATAAATTATTTTTAACAAATAGTTTGATATATGCTACTTTATTTGTGCTATACAACCTGGTCATATATGCATATATCAAATATCACATTGTACCCCATAAATACACAGAATGAATGTTTTTCAATTAAAAGAAATAGATACCAAATTTTCTGTTTACTTTGAATCACTTTGGTAAGGAAAATAGCTCTAAATTAAATTGCATGAGAAAAAAAAAACAGCAATGATTTCTATTTTCCCCTTAGGGTCAATATGTCCATACTGTCCTATTTTTTTATTATTTTCTATTTAAGTGGTCTATTAATTATTATAATCACATGATGGGTTTTTTATCATCTTTGCAGTTCTCTTTTTATTTATTATAATACATATTGCTACTTAGGTTAAGTATCTCTTTTCCAAAATATTTGGGAATATTTTTTTTTTTAGATTTTAGAATTTTTGGATGTTACAATGTTTCCATACATTTTACCAATTGAGGAACATATCTAATCCATAAATCCAAAAATCAGAAATGCTCCAAAAGTTATTCCTCAAAATGTTTCAGATTTCAGAGCCTTCTGGATTTTATATTTTCAGATTAGTGATATCAAGTTTGTACTATATGAAATAATTATGTATTATGTTTGACTAGTTACAATTAACTTTAGATTCTCTTGTATGATATTTAAGCAATTATGCTGAATTTTATTTGCAAGTAGTTTGATAACAGTAAAAACAAGAATTTCAAATTATCTAGAGATTAATATTACTATAAACAGAGTTCCTTTCTGAATTAGAATATACCTTATTAGTAAAGAAAGTTAATTTGTCTCAAATATACCTAATATACTTTCAATATCTGATAAATACATCTTTATTGTAACAAATTATTTGATAGTTTTTGTAGGGAGTCACTGGAAAGGAAATTAAAAAAAAAAGGTAGCAGAGAACAAAATATCAGTTTTTAAAGCCTGGTATTGATAAAAAAAAAAAGGCTGGTATTGACAAAACTCTGACAGGCAAATTATTTTGATAAGATATTGATTAATGCTTTTCAGAAGCAGGCATCCTCCGTAAGTATGGGTAGATACAGATCTCTTGTCACCAGCAGCAGACAGAATAGTGGGAGGTCATTTCACCTGCTGCTCATATCTGTCACTACTGGGCTTCTGGGTTGCCAGGCTACCCCAGTGGATTGTGTGGGACTAGAAAGACTGTTTTCAAGCTGTGATTGGAATAGTCTGCTTATTTTTTTCCTAACAGTAACTACTGCTATGAGGATACGAGATGAGAGAGACAAGCTCATTCAGTTCTCTTACAAACTATGGAAATCTGTCCCTTCCTGCAGGAATAGCCCCCTACCTCATTTACTGTCTCCACATACTCCCAGTGGCCTCCCAATCCATTTCATATTAGCCATTAAATAAATAAATGTTATATTTACAGCAAATGTCTTCTGGCAAGTCCTTATTGCATCAAAGGCAGTCCAAATAAAACACAGGACTATGCAGAATGGGGAGAAGTAGTCTTTAGGTGGAAACGTAATAAATAAGGGAAAAAATACATTAGATTTCTAACTGCCTCTGCAAGGTCAGCATCAGGGTGTTAGAGTGAGAAAAAGGATTGAGATAAGAAGACAGAGAAAAATAGATCATCTATGGGCTTTGCAATGGATTAAATAAATGAGCTGAGCAATGATAGCAAATATAAGCTGCAGCAAGTATCGTGCTGTTACTGACCACAAGTGAGTGTGGGCTCCTCAACTGAATAAGAAAACAGCAGGCGCTCTCTAGGGAGGATTCATGACAAAAATAGCAACATATATTCATTATGAATCACATATCCTGCCTGAAATAAGAGGAAACCTTTTAGGAAAGTCGAAGAATTCCCTAGGCCCTCATTACTGTAGTCAACATAAAGAAGAGAAGAAAACTGGAGGAAGCTCTTCTTTCCATTTGAATGAAGAATGAGGATAAAAACCACAGTTTGGCTTATTGGAGCTTCTTGGCTTTTTAAAGAATGTTTTCAATTCGTGAAACCTAAGAGCACTGTTGTGAAAAGCACAACACTTTTATCTTTAATTTATGATGTCATATTTACTTGTATTTATGGATGTCCCCACGTGTTTTTGCAAATCTGTCAGAGTCATTTGAGACCTGGCAAGCATTTGACAGAGGATTATAGAAGCAAAGAGCCGTTAAAGATCTTCGTTGGGTTACAGTCCACTCCATTTACTTGATAAATGGAGATAGAGTCCAATAGGAATTAACTGATTTTCACAAGTTCACTCCAAAGGACAAATGAGCCAAAATTTAAATGCCTACTGATTTCAAATCATTGTGATTCGCATTTTGCTTCTATCTTGACTCTTAATTAACTTTGAAGTCTAATGTACTGATGACAGTTTGCAAATTAACTTCTTTTAATTTGGATTTCCATATACATTTTTTTTTTCAGGGACCCTGGGATTGATCACAGAGGCAGTTTACCACTGAACTACATCCCAAGCCTTTTTTATTTTTTATTTTAAAACAGTGTCTCACTAAGTTGCTTAGGGCCTCACTAAGTTACTGAGTATGGCTTTGAATTTACAATTCTTCTGCCTTGGCCTCCTGAGTCACTGGGATTACAAGCATGCACCACTTTGCCCCACTCCATACACAGATTTCGAATATATTTTTTCTCCTTTTTCAAGATCCTAGTCTGTGAGTGGTACCTAAAAATTACAGTTTATTATACACCCAATCTATAAACACTTGCACACTATTATGACACTCCATTCCTGAGCTTTGTTTTCGTCCTGGAAAACAAGTATGTTTATTCTGATGTCTTGACCTTTCCTGTCTGTTCTTTGGAAGTCATCCATATCCACGCTTTTGGAATAAGAGGCACAATAACTTGTGTGATTAAAAAAATCAAAGAATACAATCAATAAATGGGCAAAAGAACTAAAGACACTTTTCAAAAGAAGAAATATGAATGTTCAACATCTTCAACAATTAGAGAAATAAAAATTGAAACTACACTGAGACTGCATCTCACTTCAGTCAGAGTGGCAATAATCAAGAATATAAAAGCAATAAATGTTGGTGAGGATGCGGGGAAAAAGGTCCACTCATACATTATTGGTGGGACTGCAAATTGGTGCAGCCACTCTGGAAAGCATTGCAAGTTCAAAAAAAAAAAAAAAAAACTAGGAACGAAACCATTTAACCCAATCATTTCACTGCTTGCTATATATCCAAAGGACTTTAAAATTTCATTCTACTATGACACAGCCATATCCATGTTTATAGAAGCACAATTCATAATAGGTAAGCTATGGTACCAACATAGGTGTCCTTCAAAAGGTGAATGGATAAAGTGCCCATATATACACAATGGAGTATTATGCAGCCATAAAGAAGAAGAATAGCTTTCTGACATTTTCCCATGAAAGGATGGATATGAAGACTGTAATGCTAAGTGAAATAAACCAATACCCCCCAAATCAAAGGTTGAATATTTTCTCTGATGTGTGAAAACTAACCCACAATAATGATGGGAGGTGAATAGAAGTTCAATGGAGTAGACTAAGACGGATGAAGGGAAGAGGTAGGGAATGGGAAAAGGAAAAACAGTGAAGTGCATCTGACATAATTTTCCTATGTACACATATGAATATATCACAGTGGATCTCACCATCATGTATATCCACAAGAAATTAATTTTAAAAATAACCATGGGTAAGTGGCAGAAAGATCAATAGAAGGAAGGGAGCAAGGGTGTAGGGAGAGGAAAAGGAGGAGAGGTACTGGGGGCCTCTCAGAGTTAGAGAATTAGAATAAGACATATTCTATGATTTTATGATTTTGACAAAATGTCATGTATAGCTAAAAAGAAAGAATAAAATGTAAATAAATTTTGCATCTCTGGTTAGTGGACAACCTGACTATATTTAATCACCAGGAATGATATAATAAATATTGTACAACAAAACTGGCACAATAAACATGATATTGGATAAGACTGTTTTCAAAAATGATTGCATACACTTGAAAGCATGGAAAGCTCCTCATGACTGGCAGACTTGCTTCTGAAGCAGACACACTGCTAAAGAAATGAAGTAGGATCAGGGACGTGAGCTTTGAAAACTGATGGGGGTAATTTTTCCTCCCCATTTCTAATGATGTGAATTGCTCTCCCAATTATTGAGAAATAGAAATGTATTTAATCAGTCCTGATCCAAGAAAGTACTTATAATTTACCTAAAATCTTCTCTAGTTCTTTGTTCACAGAATTTTAATAGGAGAGACAAAGAAACATTTCTGCAATCAGGATTCCAATATTCAAATCTATACTTTTTTAAAACAGCAATAAATCTAAGTAGTTTTACACACATTCACCTATATATGTATATTCATAAATTACCTCCTGTGTTTGTTCACTTCACTTAATATTTGTAGCCTTATTGTGCATGGTTTCTATTCTAGAAAAATTAAATGATATGTGTGCTTTCTCTCTGTTTCATAACAATATAATTAAAAATAGAATACATGGGCTGGGGTTGTGGCTCAGCAGTAGAGCGCTCGACTAGTATGCATGAGGCACTGGGTTCAATCCTTGGCACCACATAAATATAAAATAATGGTTATTGTGTCCACCTACAACTGAAAAAATATATATTAAAAAATAGAATACATGAATAGTTAGATATGCCATTAAGAAAAATAACAAGGCCTGGAAAGTAGTCATGTGTTCGTACTTCACCATCTGCTCCCAGGTATTCATTGTTCTCACATAGTTTAAGGTTTCAGCAACCAAAGGAACTTTTCCAGCAAATTCACTGTATTCCAATTTAAAGTTCTCACTCGTAATGAATTTTAGTTTTCACATATTCATCCAGATTTGAAAGCTAAAGGGCACAATGGAAATAAGCTTGTTTAATCTCAGACTTTATGCATTTGTGAAAAGGAGAGGCAAAGTGAAGTGACTGACTGAATGCCATGAAGACTGCAGGGCTAGGGCAGGAAGCTCAGGTTGCCACTCTTCTGAGTAGCACACTCTTTACCAAAGAGTCACTCATGACGCTGGGCACTCCACACAGTGCAAAATGTGCAATTCAACAATTGAGGTAAAAAGATCTTCTGAAATGTCTACTGTTGGGCTGGAATGAGCTTTGTTCCTCTGTAGTAATGACCAGTCCTCTTGTACTGATTTAGGAGAAGAATGTGAAATGATTATGGTACATTATTATTCAACACTTTTGAGATTTGTTTATTTGCCACATAAACCTATATTCCTTTGAGTTAAAAACAGGATGCTAGATTTAGAATCATTAATTAAAATTACCATAATAACCAGGTTCCAGTTTTTATTTTAATCTCATAACTTATTTTCTGATGCAATACATGCAAATTCATTAAACAGGAACTTTTAATGTTGAATTTGTCACTACCTAAAAAAAAATGCAGATCAACATGGTCTAAGTCATACTTAAATTTTCATAATTCTAATTACTCTTACTAATGTTAATATTATAAAATTTATTTTTATTTTTGGAAGAAATTTTCAGGCTCCTGAAAAATGTTTATTAATTTATTTACATTGTTTACATAATCCATTTATTAATTTTGAAAAATTATTTCACAAATGAGAGGATACTGATGCCAGATTTTTCTAATACTATAGTCTCTTTGGGGGAGAACAATTGATTGGTGAACCAAAATCAGTTAATAGTGTGTTATTTATTGTCAAACACAAATTGAATTGTGAGTTATACCTGCAGTAAATATACATTTTGGCATTTTTTCACTGTTTTGTATATTCCATTAACAATTCTTCTATTGGTTATTTAAATTTTCTTACCATTCTATGTCATTTTGTTGCCCTAGAACTTTAGTTTGAGCATAACCTTTTCGGTCACTTAGTATTTAGTGTCTATGTTGTTGATAACTTTGAGAGTTGAGTAACTGATACAGTTTTCACTTAAATTTATACCCCTTATTTGACAGAAGAATGACTCAGCTCTAAAAATTTTCCATTCTGCAAGATTTCAACCTAAAAAAGAAAAGGTCTGACCAAAAGAGAAGACAAGGTAAAAGACAGGCATGATTCTGTGTGGAATTTTGGGACACATCTGGTAAACACTGTAATCAAGAACTGGGGTATAGAGGTAAGCATGACATACAAGAACATTGAGAATTTGCTATTAATATTGATTATTTTTTTTCTCAGGCTGGGATATATTTTGGCTATCAGCAAGTGCCAATTGCACAAATTGCACTCAGTGGGAAAGCTTTTCTGAAAATAAGACTCTGTGCATTCCTTTGTGCATTATGTATACACATACACACATACACACATACACATATATACTTTAAAATTATACAAAGTGTATATGCATACACACACTTAGGAAATGTTTAGACTTCATATAGGATAAAGATAAAATTAAAATTAAGAAGATGTTTTCCCAACTGCTCCTATACACTCAGCCTACTACTCACAAAAACAATTATTTCTTTTATATTCTTTCAGAAGACAAAGTTACATATGAATTCATGTGTGTGGGTTAAACAAAAAATCACTGTAAAACTGACCCCAGTACAATTGCCAACCACTTATTAAAAATGCCTGAGCTAATAGTCTGACATGATTTCTCTACTTTTCTCAATTAACTAAGAAAAGAAAGAATATAGAATGGTTAAAGTGAGGTTGATCAGGGATAGAAGTTCTGGACCAGCCTCTCTGTGTCCTGAAAGACCCAATCATATATCATCATGGTCTTATCTGCTTCAGACCTAGAGAAAGGGGTTATTCTATGATCATCGAGAAGCTTACCACTGTCACAGTATTATTGAAATTGGTATCTCATTTATCCACTTAACCATATGAGAAACTGACAGATCAGGAGACTGGTTGGTGAGCTGTTCCATTCAAAAAGAGAGAGATTCTGCCCTGAGTTTGTGCATATTCCTTGGGCAAAGAATGTGGGAGTGTTTTCATCAGACCACATGTGAAAAGTGGGGAGAGTACTCACTTTGCTGAAAAAGTTAAAGGTACATTGTCTCCTGAAAAGTCTACAGAAAGGTGACACAGTGATCTAATCAGGGCAAAAATAAAGATAGACCCTATATTCTACCTTAGTCAGAAACATGATTAATATAAGTTGAATAAACCTAATAGGGTACAGGTAGTTTCTAATATGTAACCAGGGAGGTAGTTTAATCTGATAATATTTATATCCAAAGAAGTGACATGAAGAAATTTATTTTCATGTCTGGAGATGATCCTAGCTTTCATGGTTAGTGAATTATCAAACTGAGGTCACAAAATGGCACAAAATCATGTTGTGGGGATGGGTTAAAAAAGTGAGAGTTTCCACATAATTGTGTAGTTACATCCTCCCTGAATCATAGTAAAACACTTTTAACAAGAAAATGTATGTATGACCTTATCACAAATTTGGGTCTGGGCTCTTGGCACCATCATGAAGGGATTGCAGTGCTCAATATGGCAAGGTAGGCTGACCACTCAGTCTATTCCAAACCCTGTTGCTTCTCTATCTCACCCCAATAAATACACTTCATTGTACTTTAAATAAAGAACTAATGCTCTGGTCTAGGAAGTATGAATAAATTATAAATGTGATGAGGCATTTCCACCTGACCATATTACATTAGACAAATCTACTTAATGTGTTTTGAAATTTACATGCATTCATAAAAGAAATTATACAACATATTTCATGCATTTTCAAAGTTTTCATATTCGACCTGCACTCTGAGATCATGAATTGCTCTTTTAGCTGAACACATTCCTATCCACAACTTCTGTGGTTAGCTGGTGAGCTGGTGAGCTCCCTCTCCCCTTCAGTTCCCACAAAGAGTTCACTTTAATCAGGAAGCTGCTTCCAGATTTTAAAGCCTTGAGTGGTATAATGCTCTATGCTCTAGAGAATTTTGCTCCTTCATGTAATTTTTGAGCAAAATGTATCTATATTTAGCAGAAAATTGCTGTAGTTATACAATTATTTTTTGGATAATATTATAGGATATATATATATATATATATATATATATATATTAGGATCCATCTATCTATGTATATACGTGCACACACACATACACACATATATGGCTATGCAACTGTTTTTATAAAATAGGAAACAATGAAAAAATTTTAACTCATTGACATTAGAGTTTTAGTTCTTTCCTTTCAAAGTCATAAAGTACAAAAGTTTTCCACAAAATTTACCTTGAAGCTACTGTGTGAAAAAGGAAACTTATCTAAAATGCCTGTTGTTTTAAACTCTAAGAACTATTGCATCAGAATAATTTAAAATAATATGAGAATGTCAAGATTAGCACTTCAACTCTATGTTGATTGGGAATTAATTATGAAAATATAAAAATAAGACCTTTTTTCCTGTGATATTTTGGCTTGCAGTCTTGTATAGGTTGATCAACCATCTCATTACATTGTTCTTGAGAGTTTCATCTACACTATTAAGAAATTAGGAATCTACAATTATTTGATATTTTTGTGTATAATTTCTTTGTCTTTGTAGTACTGGAGTTTGAACCCAGGACCATGGGCACTCTATATAAGTAAGTGCTTTAACACTGCTACACTCAGCACTTTTTTAACATTTTATTTCAATTCAGGATCTCCCTAGATTGCCCAAGCTTGCATTGAACTTGCAATACACTGCCTCAGCCTCAGCACCACCCCTCCCAGCTTATGGATAATTATCTACATCTTTTACAAATTTTTTCCTCAATTGCTTTCCCTGTGCCAATTTGATTTGCCTTTGTTCTGTGATTTACAAATTAATGTTAAAAATAGATTTAGGATGGCAGTGAATATTTATTATCCCCTGTGCCTTACTTCTTTACAAAATAAAATGCTATATGTGAACAAAATTTAGTTTACTTTAGTCCTTTCTTGATTCCATGTAATTTTTTGTTCATCGGATCAACTCATGCCCATGTAAACATTGGGCAGAGTATTCATTTTTTTTATTGAAGGAACAAATAAAATACATTGAAAGCTAAACTGGGAAACGTAATGTACCTTTGTAAAGAATTAAAGCAGAAAGTTCAGCCAAATTAGAATGAATAAAATATAGAAAATTACTGTTTGAACATTTATCTGAGGAATGATATAATTGTTCTCAGGAATACCTGTGTTAGGTGATTTATAGTTTTCTATTTTCTTTTATTCTTCATAATTATATTTTCAATTTAAGGGTAATTTGCTTACATGGGGTGATTTTATTAAAAATGTAAAATTGCATTGTTAAATTAACAATTTAAATACACCAGCTCCCTCTTCTAAATGCATAGGTCTTGATGACTGTAAATGTTTTGTTCATAATTATTGCCTTCATAATTCATGTAAGCTGAAAGTGTAATGAATTTGTGGAAACCACACTACCTAATATTACCTTTTCTTCGGCATCATCAAGTTAAATCCCCAATAAGTCATATTAACATATGACTAAAAAAACTCCACCTGGAAACTAGAATTTTACAACATTATATGACTTGCTTAGTTGATAGCATTTCAAGCATTAGCAATCATGTATTCAATGATTAATTCCTAATTCAAGCAACACTTTTTAAAGATCAACTTTCCTCATTCTAATAGAGTTCGTAGAATTAGAGAAATCACTAAGTGTTTAAAAATTCCCAATTATTAAATTTCTTTGCCTAAGGATTGACTACTGAAGAGGAAAAGACACTCCTCTGTCTTGTAATAGATTTTCCATGTCAATAATTTCACTGGATTTGAAATTTTGGAGCTGACACATTCATGCTAGAAAATGATGACCCAATAAAAACATTAGGGGTAACACAGATGGCACCTCCCCTGCCCCAGACAGGCCTCAAATGATTCCAGTTCCTGGCAGAAAACAGATCTGAAAAGGGTTGTTCAGGAGGGAACTGATAAGGGTGTTGAGTCTCCAGAGACTCCAACAGTGAGAAGACATTATCACTTTAAGTCTTAAAGGGCCACAAGCAAAAAACTTGTGGCATGACTAGGCAGTGAATCCTGAGCCCTCTACAACACCAAAAGGAGGTAGTAAAGGAATAGCTGACTGGAGAGGTGAGTGACAGAATAAATGCTCTTAGGATGCAAAATTGGACAGCTGAATGCTTGGAGAGACTTGAAGTTCAGTTACAGAAATAGAAAATAAGGACAGAATTTCTTTACCCCAAACAGAGACCAGGTGTCATGAGAGGGAAGGGGCAAGAGAGAGAGAGGGGTGGGGTGGGGAGAGGAAAAGCACTTGAGCTCACTCTTACAAAACAGCTAGAAAGAAAAGAAGACCAAATTAGAGCATCAGAACCAATGAAGGAGATCAGGCAGTGTAACCCAAATTGTAGCCTGAAAATGGTACTGGGCACAGTAGCGATTTTGTGGAGCCCACGACTAGCCAGCCACCCTAGAAGAAATTACATCAGCATGGTCTACCTTCAGATAGCAACAAATTAAACCAGAGGGAGTATCCCTGTAGCAGATGTCTCAATAAGCCATCTAAAAAAAAGAAACCACAAGCCAAAAGTCACTGAAACCCCCTTCCCCTCACTACAATCAAGGTCAGTGAGGAAGCACAGAACCACTCCACTTAGCACAGCTTCTGCAGGAGCTCAGGCAGAGATAGAAATGGATGCCCACAATTCAAAATGGCAGGAAGTAGCACTCAGGTGCAGGTGAGATGCACCATTCATGTGTAATACACTAGAGAAGCTAGGGAGAGGTGGAACCTCCCTCAACATTGTAAAAGCTACATATGACACATCATTTAGGTCAAGCCAAGGCCAATATCATACAGAATGGAAAAAAAATCCAAAATCAGTTTCTAAAATCAGACCAAGAAAACGATGTCCACTCCTACCACTTCTATATTAGATATAGTTCTTGAAACTCTAGCCAGAGTTAGAGACTAGAGAAGGAAATGAAAGGGATGAAATAGGAGAAGAAGAAGTCAAATTATCTCTGTTTGCTGATGACATGACCCTATATTTAGAAAACCCTAAACCTCCAACAGAAGAATTCTAGAGCTGATAAACAAATCTAGCAAAGTAGCAGGATATAAGATCATAAATAAATGAATTGCTTACATGTACTACAGAAATTATTATATAAAAAAGAAATTAGGAAAGCTCTTGTATTTACAATAATCTAGCAACAACAATTTAGGAATAAATCTAAGCAAGGAGATGAAAGACTTCTACAATGAAAACTATAGAACACTGAAGAAAGAAATTGAAGAAGATCTCAGAAGATAGAAAGGTCTTCCATGTTCTTGAATAGGCAAAATTAATGTTGTCAAAATGGCCATACTTACCAAAAGCATTATACAGATGTAATGCAAATTCTCATCAAAAACTAATGACATTCTTAACAGAACTAGCAAAAACAGTTCTCAAATTCATTTGAAAGAATAATAAGAGAACCACTTTAAATTATACTAGAGAGATATGATAACACAAATAGCATAGTACCAAAACCAAAACTAGAATAGAAGACACACACAAATACATATCAGTGCAGTCATCTGCTACTAAACACATGTGTCAAAAGTGTATGTTGCAGAAATGATATCAATTTCAACAAATGGTGCTGGGAAAACCAGATATTCATATGTAGAAAAATTAAACTTGATCCCTATGTCTCATCCTGCAAAAAATTCAGCTCAAATTGTATCAAAAAAACCTAGGAATTAGACTAGAAATTGCACTACTAGAAGAAAATGTAAGCTCAACCCCTCAACATACTGACTTAGTCATCAATTTCCTTACAGGACTTCTAAAGTGCAAGAAATAAAACCAAGAATCAATAAGTGAGATGGCATCAAATTAAAAAGCGTCTGAACAGCAAAGAGGAACATGAAGTAAAAGCCTACAGAATGGTAGAAGACCTTTGCTACCTCATCGTCATGGAATTAATACACAGAATATATAAAGAACTCAAACAACTTAACATCTCAAGATCAAATAATCCAATATATGGGCAAAAGAATTAAAGAGTCGTTTTTCAAAAGAAGAAATGAAAATGACCAACAAATACATGAAAAAATGTTCAACAACTCTAGCAACCAGGGAAATGCAAATCAAATCTACATTGAAATTGTATCTCACCTCAGTCATAATGGCAATTGTCAAGAACACAAATAAAAGTGTTGCTGAGAAATTGGGATAGAAGATACACTAATATATTGTTTGCTGGGACTGCAAAATAGTACAACCACTCTGGAAAGCAGTATGGAAATTCCTCAAAATAACCAGGAATGGAACCACTAAATGACCCAGCTCTCTCACTCTATGATGGGATAAGAGCTAAGATCAGTACACAATAAGGATACAGCAACATCAGTGTTCATAACAATGTGATTCACAATATCCATCCAAGCTATAGAACCAGCCAATATACCTGTCAACAGATAAATGGATGAAAAAATGTGGTATACATAAACAATGGAAGTTTAACTCAGCCATAAAGGAGAATGATATTATGGCATTTGCTGGTGAATGAAAAGAACTAGATACCATCATACTAAGTGAAATAAGCCAGACTCAGAAAGTTAATGGTCAAATCTTTTATTATGCAGAAAGAAAACCAAAATAAGGAATAAAAAGTGCAGGAAAGAGGAAATCTCATGAAAATAGAAGAGAGATCAGTGGAGAAGTGGAAGAGGATTCAGGGTTTATTGGGGGAAGCGGGTATGGGAAAAGGGAGGGATGGTGGAATGAGTCAGACCAAACTTTTTCTTTGTACATATATGAGTAGACCACAGTGAATTTCACTTTTATCTAAATATATAATGCAGTAATCTAAAAAAAATCTATAGATAAGTATAAGAAAGTTCAGTAGAGGAAAAGGAAAAGGGGGAGGGAGGAAGGCAGGAAACAGGGATATGCTGGGGACAGAACTGGAGCAAACTGTGTTCCATGCTTGTATAATTATGTGGAAATGAATCCCAAATAAATGATGATTAATTCCTGGAATGTTTCTTGGAGTTTTAAGCCAAGGAGACTGCTAAGGAAATGTGGCAATATTGGCAGATGACTTCTAATTTAAACCTTGTTTGTATGATAATAGAAAAACAACTTTGCATGATCCATAAAATCAAAATATTTTTTTTTGTGCAGAAACAAACAAAAGTTTTATAACAGAATGGGGGTTAGAGAAAGAAAAGGGCTTTGGGGTCCCAGACTATGAGTACATGGATTAAGGATAGAAGGCATCCTGGAGAAAAGGCCTGTGAGCTGTACTTTGAAACAAAAATAGAAATTTAAGCTGAAGGGATAAATATAATGGTAGGCCAGTTGGAGCCTGATGCACTTGTATCAAACTGCTCAGAGGACAATTATCAAATTAGTTCATTAATTTAATTACTCCTAGCCAGAACCCTTTCTGTTATATGAGATTATATGATTACCAAGGAAAGAATATGAGAACTATAAATTTGTTAGTATTCATAATAATAAAAGTTTATATGTGTGTTGTAATGTCTATACAGATCACAAAATACTTCTTGGCAAAAAATTAGGTTACTGCAAATGGTATAAAGTGAACCTCAACCCTATGGTATCTGACATTAACTATGGAATGTTAATTATCAAAAACTCATTTTCTGTTTTTCTTATTTAGAATAGTTCACTAAAGCTTTCAGTACATTAATTAATTGCCAAATGATCCAGAAATTTAGCTCTAAGAATAAATATTTCCCTTCCTTGAAGGAAGGTCTTACACTGTGTTATTCTTATTGAACCCTTCCCCCAACTAAACTATTAAGGTTTAAAACAGACATGAGGATGCCCTTTCTGTCAGTCAGTAAGCTTATTAAATCCTCCATGTTCTAAAGATATTCTGGGCCAACTGGCCAGCATGAAAGGCAAGAGTTTCTCTTATCTACCAATAAATCATTGCCAGGAAAGAATATTATCAAATTCGGATGTATTACTGGTTCAGCCATGACGTATAACTTATCACATCTTTCTTTTTCTAAGCAACTAGAAGGTTCTAAACTTCCTAAAGAAGCATGGTGGCTCTAAACATTCAAGAAACAAATGCTGAAAAGCAGAACACAGGGCCTAGTGTAGGAAATTCATTTTCACTTTTTCACACTCCCTTAGAGTACTTTCAGGGCCAAGTTTTGATCTGGCATACCTGGTTCTCATTGAATCCAAAGACTGCTGCCTACAATGAGTTCAATGTGACCGTAATTTTAAAAAAGTTTTATCTCAAAAAAAAAAAAAAACACCTCAAAGAACTCAAGAATGATTTGCTGTCTTGAGTTAAATGGTGTCATAAATTTCAGGGACGTATTTTCTATTTTTCAGGCTTTGATTCATTTTCGTTTACATTTGCAAGATAGGAAAGAGGTGATTATCTAGACAATTTCAAGCCTCCAAATTTTGTTTGATCTTTCCAGTAAATGGAAGTCAATTGTTTTATATTCTAAAAGTGATAATTACCTTAATTATGTACCCATCATGTGTAGAAGTTACCAGAAAAGACAATACTTAATGATAAACCCTTCAATATAATTTCATAAACTCACAAGTGCACCATGTTTTATGTGTGTTGGCAGGAGCAAGAAAAATAGACAGAATGGGGTATTGTATGAACTATCAGGCTTTGGAGTGCTGTGATAAATGAATCTATTAACACATAATGTTCACATTTACTCTAGAATTATCTTAAGACTGAATTATAGGCTAACACTATCCTCATTAACCCTCAAAAGAGTGGCTTGTAAAATAATATTACTCACCATAACATTAATTACTGGAAATATCAATTATAAAGATGTGCATCGATTCAGAATATTTTTAGGTGAGAGGAAATTTTTCTAAGTAGAGGTGAAATTTAATTATAAATTTTCAACTTATAGACTCTCTACTCTCTCATTCAAATAATTTTCTTTCTTTCTTTTTGTTTTTGGTGCAGAGATTGATATACTAAAACCTTTATGTACCAAAGCTTTCAGCAAGTTGATTGAAGCTCTAATTGGATTAGGCCCTTTATTATATCAACAGAAAATAAATGAAGTGAAGCCAAATATAAGATTTCCCTTCTCCAGTACATGAACTTGAGCCACTATCAACCTCTCTTTCCTGTAGGTAACTCTTGTGTAAAACTGAAGTAATAATGAGATTAATCTCCAAATATTATTGCCAGTGTTAAATGAAAATTACATGCAAAGATCTTGGAACAAAGCCTGGAACATAATAAGCTCTTGATAAAAAGTTTTCATTCCATCTTTTATAAATTACATAGGCTTTAATAAACATACATTCAGTAAGTTTTCAATAAACCAGTGTTTGCTTTTGTGGACATACATGCAATGTTTATTGCTGAATTTACAGACTCTGTTTTAAAAGAGCTTTTGAAACATTTTTTGTAAATAACTTATAGGAACATGGAGACTGAGACAAGGGAGACCTCAAGTGATCATAGCAAATTCTCATTAAAGCTGTAAATAGAACACTGGAGTTCTATTTTCCAGTCCAGTCATCAGACTAATAGGATAGACTTTAGGGAGATTTCTAGTTTCTTTAAAGTGACAATATTCTTCACAGACTTAGAACTTCCTGGAATGATTCACATGGGGCCTCTTAAGAAAGAGGTGATAAAGCTTTCAGCTACATGTCCCTGTTTCAAGAACCTAAAGCTTTGTGCCTCCTCAGAAATAGAGCTGCCAAGGACAATTTTGTTTCCAGTGTCCCTTGAAAAACTGCATACAAACCTTTTTGGTTTTGTCAATTTCCAAAAGAAAACAAATCTCATTAATTTATCTCTTGACATACACAACTAGAGAAAATTTGCTAACAGATATGTTGGTCAGATTACACGAATCATGAGAAGTAATATGAGCCTTGTCCTCATGGGAAAAACACCCACAGTTAAGCTTCCCTACCTGTTCCTGTTCCCCAAATAGCTTAACTGCAAACAACCAGCCTTTCCCATATAACTTACATAAGATCCATGGATGCCCCTCATATTTACCCATGACAAGGTCTGACAGATCTCCAAATTTCCCTTCTTTGCTTTATAAGTGAATAGCTAGACTGTTTATACCCATTGACCAATCTAGACAAAGCACCTGCTAACTTGACTTGACCAATATTAGATTTCTTTCCTTTCTCCTGTTCTTGCACTTTGACTCACTGTGCCAAAGCCAGCAACAGCCTGAGGTGTGAAATAACACTTCCTTAACAGATCCTCCCCTCCAGGGAATTTTTTTTTGTTCAAAAGTCAGACCATTCTACCTTCTGATCATACTAATTAGCTGCACCCAGGTTTTTTCTACCTTTATTTACTCCTGCCTAAAATAAAGAAAGTGCCTTTATGTCTGACCTCAATGAAATTTGCAGATCTCAAGATCATAGCTGCCTCCCCACTAAAATACAATCCTTTTCCCTACTGGCAATACCTCCCTTCCCCTTATTGCAATATTCTTCCAAATAATGTGTCTGCTTATCTACGTTCAAATTTGGTTTTATTTGACAAGCCAAAGGTCAAAAATGAAAGCCTAGAGATTAAGGTCACAGTGGAGTATTTTCACATCTAAAATGTGAAAAGTAGAACTCTTCCAGTCTCTGATTTTATAAAGCACTAAAACTACAGAATGCATATCTATAAGTTGCACTATTATTCAAGACTTCCAAAGCAGAAATCACAGCATCAGTTTTTCAACTCTAAGACACATTTCTCCAGCAATTAAAAAAGATTTTAAAGCCAAGAGAACAGAGAATGAAGATTAATTAATAGACACTGTTTTTGTTGAGAATCAGTGATATTCAGTGAGTCTCACCCCCTGCACCACCATCACACACAACTTCCAATGAAGGAAGTAGGTCTTAAAAGGGAGTGTTTGAAGATATTGACACGTGACCCCTGCACTAAAGACATAGGTATGACTAAATTCCTTGTGAGTAATATAAAAGATAATCAATTAGATTGCAAACCACTTATAGAAGGGCTAGAATTCAAGTGGGTTCATCAGGAGATCTGAAATCCCAAGTTCATTAAAGCATGTTATTGTTTGGATGTGACATGTTCCCCTAAAGCTCACAAGTGAGACAATGCAAGGTTTGGAGGAGAAATGATTGGGTCATGGCCTTAACCTAATCAGTGAGTTACTCCCCTGATAAGAATTAACTGAGTGGTAACTAAAGTGGTAGAGTGTGGCTGGAGGTGGTAGGAATTTGGGGTATGGTATAGGGTATATATGTTTGCATCTGGCAAGTGGAGTCTCTCTCTGCTTTCCGATCAACATGTAAGCTGTTTCCCTCTGTCACATTCTTCTACCATGATGTTCTGCCTCACCTTGAGCCCCAAGAAATGGAACCAGTTTTCTGTGGACTAAGACCTCTGAAACCATGAGCCCTGTAATAAACTTTTTCTCCCATAAAATTGCTATGGTCAGGTCCTTTAGTCACAGCAGCAAATAGCTACTAAACCAAGCAAGAGGTGGAGTGTCATTTGCCATGAAATAATTGTGGGTCCTCTGATGGAAAGATTCCTTTAGTTACTAGGGACCTATTTAAAAAAAAGAGTAATACATCTCAACAAAGAGAAGCAGAGAGTATCTCCTGATTTCTAGAATGCAGAACAAAGAGAAAGTTAACATCCAGAACATAACACATTACTTCATTAAAGAAATTGCTCTGACATGTCTCAGCAACTGGGGGCTCTAGAGAATTCACAAATGTTCTCGAGAGAGTGTTCAAACATCTATCTAGCTTAGAAAACATGCCATATGCTTAAAACAGGAGCAATTGGGTAAGATTCCACAGTTCCTCATGTATTTTTTCTTTCCTACACAATGTGTCTGAAGAGTGTATCAGATGGATAGAGGAGGTAAAGAAAAATGTCCAACATTAGAATTTTGGGGGTGCTCTGACTAGTTCATTCAAATAGTTTATCTTCACTTTTTATTTGAGAATACTATTTTGCAACTCAGTACAGATAAAAGTTAACTAGTAGAAAAATAATTGCAGGGCAAATAATATTTATCCATATAAGTGCGAATCACTGGTGTAATATAGTTGATATGGACATTGGACATTGACCAGTTTTACCAGTTTTTTCTTCTGCTTGTAAATTTATTTCAACATTCCAATAAGAACATAATCAATAATTTCTGTGATAACAGAGACATCTAATATAAAAATCACTAAATTTAACTTGTGCTGATTAATTTTCAAGGCTGTTACTTAATTCCAACATTATAGATATGTTAAATTTCAAGATGATATGTATTTGACAGAGGATGATTTCAATCAAATTCTTTTTTTTCTCTAGACAGAATCGGGGTTACTTATTTTTGTACAGGTCACCTTCTACTTAAAAATGAAAGTGACAGTCATGAATCCCTGAGTGCTTCTCATCTTTGTATGCATTAGGGGAACATGAGCTCCATTCAGACACTCAAAATGCTTAGGATTCTCAAATAAATGCTAGATTAAATGAAACCCCAACATAGAGATTTATTAATTACTAAAAGGCAGAAATCCAAACCCTACTTTCTTTTAAACGTTGATATCCATGCAACATATACAACATGTAGCATTTTATTACAAAGTCCTGGAGAAAAAAAAGAGAATAAAATAATAGAAATGACCAAGACAATTAAGAAGTCAATTTAAATGTTGGACTGCTTTGAAATATAATTTTATTTTCTGAAAAACATTAAGGTTTTCTTTCTTAAGTTCTCAAATAATCTTTCTCTGTCCCTTAGTGTTTTAGTGTTCCAAATTTAATTAATGTGATGGTCTACCCATGAAGAAAAGACACCAAATTAAAAAAATAGTTTTTCATAAGCATTTTTTTCAGAAAGATTTGTTCTACTATCATATTATGTATGAAATTTTTGGTATTAAAAAAATAAAATCAGAGGGAGATACTTATATAGAGAACTGTATTTGAAAATTTGAAAAATCTGGTAGAATATATGCACAGTAAATGTACAAAGAGCATATTTTCTACTTCAGGTAGTATAAAAGTCTAGTCTGGTGATAATAGATTGCAGAAGGAATTCTCATGTTTTTATTAGTATATAAAAACAATAACAAAAGTTCAAATATAATACAATGTTGTTGAAGAATAATAATCAACTTTTTATATATAAAATATTAACATCCTAAATAAAATGATAGTCTCTGTAGCTGAAAGAGAAAAAAATTAATGAGAATATTTTGACAATATTTTCCAACTGCAAAAAAAATAAAAAAAAACAATAGGACATAGCAACATATAAACATACTAACACATATTAGTGATAACTTGATTCATTTATTTCATCAACAAATATTTGTTGAATTCCTTGAAGTCACTAAGGGATTTAGCAGAAAATAAAACAGATTAAAAATATCAGCCCTAATTGAGTTTATTATGTATTTGGGGGAGAAAGTCAATAGACAGATGAAAAATAAAGTAAATGTTAAAAGCATTATTAAGTGAAACGAATTAAGACTGATGCGAGGTAGAAGGTCCATATGTTAGCAGAATTGCTGTTTGAAGTAGAGTCAGTCCGGGAGGCTTCCCTGAGGAAGGCGACTTGTTAAGAGATCTAAAAGTTGAAAGTCAAGTGGATATGCAAAGAAGCACATTCCAGATAGAAGGGCTATTAGGTGCCAAAGGTTTTGAACAGGAGGCTGCCTGAAGTGCTTCAGGCACAGTCAAGGTGGAAGAGATGTGAGAAAGAGAAAGAGATGATGGATTAAAAAGATACGGAAGAAGGGCATTAAGTACCTGTCAGTCATTTAAGCAATTCATTTTTTCCCTTGGTATGAGAGACTTAGGATTATTTTGTTATTCTTTGATATGCCTGCATTCTAAACACTCTTATCATGGGACATAAAAAATTAGAACATATGATGAATTCCCACCTACTTACTACAACAATCAACCAAGATCATTCTTGTTTAATCATATCCCTATTCAAGTTCCAGAGTTATTTTCAAACAAATCCCAGATGTGATATATTCATACCTACAAATACTTCAACATATTTCTCCAAAATATAAGGACGTGTTTTAACAGTGGAAAAAATCATTATTTTAGCTTTAAATATCTTTTCAAATAATCCCTTCATATCAAATATCTAGTAATATTAAGGAAACCTACATTTTTTACACTGTTTGTTGAATACAGATCAAAACAAGTTCCACATTCTATATTTGCTGACTTGTCATGGAACTGTTGATCTCTTGGCCAACTTCTCAGCAGATGAAAGTGCCAGATCAGCAAAAAGAGTCAGTCTTAATTTTTCTATTTCTGGATATGAAACTAAAGGACTGAACAATGTGAGCACTAAGCATTTAATGGCATCTGACAAAGTGACTGTCTTACATAGCTATTTTCCAGGAAAATCCTTAGAACTTGTAAAAAATTTAAAGAAATAATTAAAATATGTAATTATTTAAATAAAATAACTAACTGAAGAAAAATTAATTGATACAAATTCTTTACTATGATAAAGCAGGATTCTGACAAAATATATTATCACAATAGCAAATATAAATTGAATACAAAGGCAAGTTGATATTTTACTGCTTTCCCTAGGACTATAATAATTCCAGTGGTTTGGAACAGAAAACCACAACCAAAGCCATAGATTCACATTTTATAGGCATAGATTACCCAAGATCTTATTATCTTATTAGCATGCTAGCTGGTTGGCATTCTAACTCTTTAACCATGGTAAAGAAGTTAGAATTTTAAAACTTTAAAAATATCTAATTCTGAGATATCAGACTATTGTATTACACAATCTAAAGATCATTGGATTTTTACAATATTAGCATACACTGTGGGTATTAAAATTTTCACCAAATTATTGTCTCTCAAAGACTGGTGAACATGTAAATGACCCAGGTTGAAAAGCAAGCATAAAGTAATAACAAGTAATGAAGTGTTATTAAGGAAATACACAATGACAGAAAAATAAAAGTATGTTATATCTGTACATGTCACAATTGCTAAGAGTAACCTAGAAAGATAAAAAAAAACATTTTTAAATTGGAACAAAGAGACACTTGAAGATTTTATGCATAAGATAAAAACAAACAAACTCAGTTGCTTAAGAAGAGGAAAGAGAATAGGGAGCTGATAGTAGCAGATAGCTCTGTTGCCTCCTTTCACCTCCCGTCTGCTTTTGTGTGATATGAGCTGGAGATGTGAAGGACAGTCCCTTGCAACTCAGTCTTTTTGTGTGACAGTGGGTTAGCCTTCATTCAAACCTGGTCAGGAAGTGCAAGAAAGTTAATTTCTCAGAGGGCCCACTAGAAAAGCATCCCAGGAGTAGTATATCCATCATAGGTGCAGAAGGATCTTTCCTTCTTTCCCATCTTTCCCTGTTCTGCCAACCCTACCTCCTGGATCATATTCTAAGTAAACTACCTGTACCAATGTCCTGTGCTTGGCTCTGCTTCCAGATGAAAATACACCAAAATCCTTACTCACAGCAGCATTAGGACAAAATTTTCTTAATTAAAATTTTGTTTGCATTATCCTAACATAAATATCAAATTAAGAATGAATTCAAGATTATAGCTCTCCTTTAGTGTTTCCAGTGTGAGAGAGAAACTGAAAAATTGGAGAAGCTTTGGTTTTTACATGGTCCTTTAACATTTATTGTATTCATGACAGAAATAAATTGGGATTATCTGACCATTAAATAAAATTTCCTCTTTTGTTCATGAATGCTTCCCTGTACTGAAAAATAAACTTAATTAAAAAACATAGTTACTCCAATTATGTTTCATGCATTTTCAGAAATGACAGCTTAATGCCAATACTCTGCAATTAATTATCGTTATCACAATTTTCACATGAGCTCCCATTAAGTGTCCAATAAACTGGGCTGATTTGTACCAACCATATTTTAGTGTAGACATTAAATTATCACAACTGTAAAACCTCCCCAAAACATCTGTTTACTAATTGAAATCAGATAACTGATAACTGCTGCCTTTAATATGGCTAAACCAAGGGGTATTCTGCCAGTCTTCTACTGTGATGAAGTGATAGCTTCAAGCTATAATTTCTCTGTGTTTTCTTATCAGCTCTGAATTTTCTTCCTGGCAAATATTTGAAATTTTCCTATTATTGCAGCAGTCCTCTGTGAATAGATCTTCTACAGGGAAGAGATTGCAATCCAGATTATTTAATTATTACATTATGTCAGTGTGCCTCCAGCTAGTTGATATCTGAGAATACTCTTCCCATTAATTGCATAGAATGGCATGACTTCAAGCCCCTGAACAGTATCATTTGATACAAACTATTATCTAGGTCCTGGCAAAGATTCAACTATCCTTGAGCTATGTGATGAGTGGAAAGCATCATAGCTGTCAAGGGATGCTAATGCATCCATGTGGGACTGATAGGTGATTTTTCCCATGAAACAGCATTGAGACATATTGGAGTTTGTCAGAACATTTCAGACTAGACCTTGTTAGGTTTTAATGTGTTTCCTAGAGTAATTACTACAGTTTCTATCACATTTGTCATAACTCTTCTGATGGAATGGACCATCAACACTTCTTATCCTTTAGAGTACACTTGTATTTTAATAAATTCTGTTCCTTGTAACATTTTTCTTGACTCTCAAAACCTGAACCATCTTTACATATCTCCTCCTTAGGGCGGAGCACCTTTTAGACTTGTTTTTCTATAATTGGTTGAATTGTCCCTGTCAACTGTCAACCTTCTGCATCCCGAGTTCTAGCTCATTCTCAGACTACCCTTTCTTACGTTGCTGCTTTTGCAGTTTGAGTCATTTGTTTTCTGTTTTTAACAATCTGATTCCCTAACAAATTCTTAACATCAACTACATCCACTGGTTGTTTATTGTTGGGATTTAAAGATTGAGCAACTGTTCTGAGAGACTGATAAACAAATGACAATAAATTTCAGTACTGGAAATTTTGTTCAATTGCAACTCTCTGCGAAATACTGTGGAGGAGCAGAGGAACTGTGTCTAAAAAAGGTGGCATGATTTGGGAAAGAGTTTATATCCATGATGAGACCTAACCAGAAGTTTGATCATTGTTCACTTGAAAATTTTCTCTTTGCCTGCCGTATCTAGAGTTCCCATCTTCCAAAAGAAAATAGATTAAATATCATTTTTATAAATTTGCTAAACACTCTCTATAAATATACAATTCAAGAACATTATTGCTTTGTAGTTAAGTATATTGAAGATTCTAGTTAAACACTTGTCTTTAGGAAGTTATAGAAATCAGACAGTTTACATTATTATACTAGAACAACTGTTATGTAGGTTTGGTAGATCATTTATCAGATTTGACTTCTAGAGCTCTATTTCAGAATATAAAAATAATCACTCAACCTCTTATTCATTAATTTTATGAAGGAATTAACTTAGAACTCAATTATATGATAGCATATGATTTTGTGATTAAACAGGTGTTAATGCTTGGATGTGTGAACTCAGTCTGTCAAAAAAGAAACTTCCTCCTACAATCAGAAATTAATGTGCTTGCATAGCAGCAGTAATTTGTTTATGGCCTTCTTATGCAAGGAAGACATCATTACAGGCTCCATCAACACCAGCACAACTTTGATAGAACTTTCAGCATAATTAGTTTTTAACATATTGAAGTTGATAAACAACTTTCCAAGTGTAATTATGTTCTATATATTTGCTCATTATGAATGCTGTGGAGGAAGAATGGGAACTCAAAGATGTTTTCAAGCAAGTTCTCCACTTCTATAAAAATATATGTTTGAGTATTTTCTTTCTCCCTTCTCCTCAGTGTGTGTAGATATGGTATACAGGTGTGAGCATGCTTGTGTGTATACATGCTTTGGAAATTGTCTTTTTGTTTTTACATTTTGAAGGAGAAGGAAATAGAAAAGAGGGAATAAATGTAGTTGAGGCAACAACCTTCAGTCACTTTTTTGATAGGTGGAATAAGAAGGAAAAGAATGAATCACAATGTTTAACAGAAGTAGGAGAGAGTGTGATGTAGAACAATTATTTTGCAATCAGTTTTAAATATCTATGTGGAAGACTGAACAACATAAATTAACATGCAACAGGATAATTTCTAGTCATTTGTTTTATCTTTTGATGGAAAAACAAAGCAAAGGAATGATCGGAGTTGCTGATGATTCTGATATCAAGACTCCATCTCGCTAACAAATCTGAAGAAACTCAAAGTAGCCATCACATATGGTTTTAGCAGGAAAAGGTGGTTATCAAAAAGAATACGTTTTCACAATTCTGTTTGTTCTTCACTGTGTCTAAAATCACAGAATAAACATGAGGAGAGAGAGATGTGTGATGGACATGACATGATACATCAGCATAAAGGGTGACTTTGTATACATTTTGGGGAAGGTTATTATAAAGGTTTTGGCTAAAGTTGAAAAGGGGTCTAAAGGTCCATGAATATGTAACTTGATCAGATGGCTGATTTCATTTCAGTAGCTCTTGGTG